>NC_140363.1:8547500-8830000 GCF_054491055.1 Hypomesus nipponensis
CTGTTGATTGATCAGCTATTTTATTGAAATAAAGGACATCTGAATGAGATGTTTGTATGTTTCTTTTTGTTCGCGGACTGGACTCCACCAAGTCCGCTGAAGATAGCACTTCATTCCCTCTCCTTGTTCTGAGTGTTTTTGAGCGCCTCCTGGTTGTCAAGAACTCATCGTAGCCATAAACAAAGTGGAATTGTACTTTTTTTTTACATTTCTAAATTGTATTTTTCTTTATTTATAGTTGGTATGATACAACAATGAGAGGATTGAAGGGCCTTTTGGTGAGTGTTCCAAAGGTCCTCTCTTTTCCTGAAATGTGCCTTTACCGACTCTCAATTAACTTAATAGTATATGATTAGTGAAAGTATGAGATCACACGCCAATCATATTGCTTGGAAATCTATGAAAGGAAGTCGCACAACTGCTCTTGGCTGGTGCCGTGGGTTCTCCCCTTCGCGTGCCCGAGTATTTGTATAAATGCGCGCGCCCGAGTCCGCGCTGCCGAAATTTCAAATCATGTGATACTCGGAAAACCAATGGCATTTGTGCAACAGGAGACGGAGCGCGTTCACGACGTTGGAGGAGAAGAGCCGGAGAGAGGTGGAAAGAGAAACGCATCACTTACAACAATTTATCTAGTTAATCCCGTATTTTTTTTAAACAAAAATGTCAGAGGAAAAGCCTAAGGTAAGATGGATTGTCTGTGGAAGAGTTATTCTTGATAATGGTTAAGCGGTGGCTTACACACTGCTTAACAAATCGTTCCTCAGATGTGCAATCTAAAATGGCCTGGATTGCACGTTTCTCTAAATCGGCGCAATGTTTGTTTCGCAAATGAATGAGAGCCAGCGTCACAAACATATTTATGTGAACCTAAGCATGTTAGAATAATTTGTAAAAAAAAAAAAAAATTATAATGGGACATGGGGAGGATGTAGTTTTCACTTTGGTAACGGGATGGTATTTCGAAAGCATATTCACTGTTCTCGTTAGCGGGTTTTTCTTTGTGGAAGCGGGACCACGCTACGTCCGCAACGCAGGTAGCTAGCAAATGCCGCAAGAATAGCGGCAAAAATGTACTAGGGCTAGGCACACAAAGGTGACGCCATGATTTGGAAGCTCACATCCACAGCAATTCCATGCTTGTTTTCTATACTTAGACAATTGGGATATTTTCACAAATGTGATGCAGAACAGCCATTAAGATAGCAGGTTAGCACGCGTTTATTATTAGTAATATAGCATGCTATAGCCTGTGGTAATCAACTACACTACAGCTTTTTCAAACGATGCAGCATCCTCGGAGTGCGCAACCAGTTCACGTTATCTAACTAGTTAGCAATCTTAGATACTAGCTACTGTAGAAAACTAGCCGGTTTGTCCGATGGTTGTACCGGCAGCAGTTCCTCGCCAAGCAGCAGCAGTATGCTTCAAAAGAACAGTGGTTAACCAGCTCGCAGGGATTTCTTAAAACGAGGATATGATTAGTGTTGTGTGTAAGTTAAGGGACACAATACCAATACACATGTTAACTTTAGTACAGTGCTTCTCAGTTGTGACATTCACTCTTAGGTCATATACTGCTGCTTGCAGGCTTGGTCTACGTTCAGAAATCATATCTAATGACTGGTTAACCAACTAACTTCACTGTTCTGTTCATCAGGAGGGAGTGAAGACGGAGAACGACCACATCAACTTGAAGGTTGCGGGGCAGGACGGTTCGGTGGTCCAGTTCAAAATAAAGAGACACACCCCCCTCAGCAAACTCATGAAGGCTTACTGCGAACGACAGGTGAGCTAACGAGCCACCGTCGCCACTCCCACAGGAAGCGAGAAGTCCCGTTTGCGAGGCTTCCACCCTGCCACATCAACCTTATCCCCTCACCTGCCTGATCCTTTTTTCCGTTTGTGACCGACAGACGTTGTGTGCTAGTCAGGACGATGCTTTGTTGGTTCTAACGTGCTGCGCTCTTCTCCCAGGGTCTCTCAATAAGGCAGATCAGGTTCAGGTTCGACGGCCAGCCCATCAACGAGACGGACACACCTGCACAGGTACGCTCGGCTAGCCTTTGGAGAAGACTTCCTGTCTGTTCAACTCATTTAGCGTCTGCTAAATGTAAATGACTACATGTAAACTCAGTTGGTCTCCTGTTAAACCCCCAACCCTCAGTTTTAAGTTTCTGCATGTTGCATGAAGATGCTATGAGATACTTTTTTTCATGTGCTTGACACTAGACTTGCCTAATATGGTTCCCCTCTGATTAAATTGCTCACTCTCCCCACCTCGTCTCTCCCCCTCTCTGCCTCCATCTCTCTCTCTCCCTCCCTCTCACACAGCTTGAGATGGAGGATGAAGACACCATAGATGTGTTCCAGCAGCAGACGGGTGGGCTCTGTTAGGCTCTCCCCCCCCCCCCCTCAGTGATGGCCACATTCAGACCATACCCTCAGCCACTTCTACAGTTCCTCTCCTCCCATCTCTCCCCTCAGCTTTTTGTGTGTTATTACTTTGTTCTTGTAAAGACATCTATCGCGGTTTTTTGCCAGTTTGGGTGAGTGGGAGGGGGTTCTCTGTTAACATACAATCTTAACCTGGTGTGAACTCTGTGTTTGTCTGTGGATTGCATCCAACGTTTTCCACTGGCCAATGGGGGAATTCCTTATTGATCTTGGGTCGCAATTGGGTATGGAGATCGCAAGGTTGCTCCCGGTTTGTCTGTGTGTCCGTCTCTGTTATCAGAGACACAGTGGAGGCATTAGTCATGTCACCGACTGCCTGCCATGTTGTCCAGGGCCACCACCAGTTGTCCCCAACATGCTCTGCAAGAGAAGCAATATTGAAACCTGTTAATAGAAATGGTCCTCTTCCCCATCAATTAACTTTCCCCACCCATCACCCTTATTCTATGGCCCTGGCTTGTGTCTCGTGAATTTTAAATCTGTTTCATCTTAGGTGCTTTTGTTAAAGAGCAATTTTCAGCTTTTTTTTTTTCTTTTCATTTTCTCCTTTATAAAATGAGACGTATAACCCAGGAGGCGTATTGCTTTTGTGTACAGAAGAAGAATCCAAATGGATGCTAGGTGGGGTCTGGACCAAAACTCCAAAGACTGAACTCTCATTTCATGATCGTGAAGCAGGCCAAGGTCAGACCTGGACTGTCATGTTTAGGGGCGTGTCTCAATAGTCCAGAATTGCTTCCTCCTCTCGCTTTACCTCCTTATGTGCACCGAGACAAAGCACTGGCCTGCTTAGGTGACTAGTATGTGGTAGATGCCTACCAGCAACCTCACTGGTCTGATCTTTTCTCTTGAGGAGTGGAGCAGATGAGGGAAGGACACACCTCAAAACTATTGATGTGCATGTTCAGTTTGGAGGAGGGACAGTAAAAAGGGAATCTTCCCTAATACAAACACGGGACTTTATTATTATTGTTATTTTCTCTTTTCTGTTGAAGTGGGCCAGTGGCCAGTCCCTACAGCTTTCTTTTCAGCAAATCTTCTTCTTTTGGTTTTTACATCGGGAGGTAATTAACTTTTTGGGGGGGTGGGGGGGCGGGGAGGGGACTAGGTGGAAGTTGCCCTCATGTTTAAATATCTGTTCACGCTTCCCACAGATGTTTTTCAAACAGATTGGAAGGTATGAAACTGATCTGCGGTGGAGGGGCGACTTCCAGTTCAAGCATGACATGGGGGGGGGGGGGGGTTAGTGTTCTGTACCCACAGGTCTTGTCATGTTATTAGTTTGTTTCTCTACTGATTTGTACATTATTTGTCTTTTACTACTGTATACAATAAATATAGTTTGGTACTCAGGTTCTCTGTCCCTGTGCTTTTCCTTCAGTCTGTTTTTATTGTACACATTTCACCTCGAGGGGAATGACCTGCTCACCTCGTGTCACTTGGTATTTTGCGTTGATTCATCTGAATTTGTTGCTGCCAACACCTAAAAGACCTCATACTCGTTCAGACAGGTGACGCTGTGGAACCATGGTCCTACACGTCTTTTTGTCCCCGTTACTGACAACCACTTTTTGAGTGCTGCAGATTAGGTAAATCAAGGTTCTCAGGCTTCTAGCCACAGCTGTTTCGTGGATCTCCAACCTAACCACACTCGGTATCCACCTACGATAGCACAACTGACGCGGAGAGATCCTGCATGTGATAGGCTTGAGAGGATCCTATTTAGGCATGGACGGATTAAAAGGCATGATTAGCCGTCTGTGGTAGTCAAAACGCGTAGGGATATCTGACCTGTCAACCTTTGGCTCTGTGAGTTTGACAACTTTTCAGATGAGCCCCAGTTGTTCCCGGAGGGACTAAAGATGGCAGCACTGATAGAGAGCACAGCTGATTGACGGGAGGAACGTGGAAGAGATGAGCGATATCAGAGGGAGAGTTACAGGGTGTGGGGGGTGGTGGGAACAGGGTTGTGGGTGGTGGGGTAGTCAGCCGCATAGTAAATGAGCCTGCACACGGACACACCCAACACAGTGTTTGGTTGTGAAGTTTGCTACTGACTGATGAAATCTCCATTATGGTTCAGATTCCCTCAAGTGCCCTTCTCTCTCCATTGCCCCTCCCGTCTTTCCACCTCTCTCCTATCTAATTCCACCCAATGGATTTCATTACATATTTAGGATGTAATATTGGAAAATCTTTTACGAAAACATGCCGGGTTGTCTTATGTTCATTGGTGCCAGATGCTAAATTCATAAAAACCTGTAAAAGACATACACACACATACACACACATACACACACCTCAGCCTCTTCAACAATAAAGTAGGGATACCAGGTAGGATGGTAATAGCTTAGCTCATATCCAGCTGTGTATTGACTGGCCAGAGGTCACAGGTGCTATGACTGCTTTTAAAATTGGTCTTTGTCTTTTTTAGGTTCCTGTAATTAAAAAGGACATTTCCTTGAACCCTGATGGTTATTGTACTGCATGAGTTCTGCTCTGTGCCAACACCCTCATAAAAACTGTCTGTCTGCAAGTCATCTCTCTCTCTCTCTCTCTCTCTCTCTCTCTCTCTCTCTCTCTCTCTCTCTCTCTCTCTCCCTCTCTCTCTCCCTCCCTCTCCCTCTCTCTCTCTCTCTCTCTCTCTCTCTCTCTCTTTCTCTCATACTCTCTCACACACTAATTCCCTCTCGCAGGAGGAGCTCCATCCTAACCCCTCTGGCAGAAGGTATCAGGCCAGCTACCCCCAGAAAAGGAGGTAGAGTGAGGAATGATTGACAGGCTGCGTAGTTATTTGCATGGCTCTGGTATTTAAAGGAAGGGCGCTTCAAGAGAGCAGAGCAAAGCAGAGCAAACAGAATCTCCTCTAAGCACTGATGCCCTGGAACTCAGCTCAGTTTGGTTTTAGTGCAGTTCCGCGGGGACACATATTCATGTAGTCAGGACCAGTACCAGATGTTGTTTACTTAGACCTTTGTTGTACTTTGTGGTCTGGATCTTTTGCTTCTACTGAAGGATTTTTTTTTGTGGCTGGGGTTTGTCCTGTCTGAGGGCTGGTTCCCAAACACGCGTGCCGTCTGAAGGGACCCATGTTGACAGGGAGAGAGATGACGTTCAGCTGGCAGGGGGAACATACAGACTGTTAGTGACTGGAACGAGCTGATATGTCGTTTTTTACGCTACTGCTGTTGTATTTGGTCCCAAGGACCATCACCATGCACCATGGGACAAGAACACCATGCACAGGTACTCCAAATATTCCAATCTAAAGAATGCATTTCTGAACTCAAATAAGTCAACTTTATTTGTTTTAGAATGTATGGACGGAATACCTGTCCATACATCACACACACAAAAATGCATAAATGATTTGAATAACTTTTTCATGTGTAACATTTGGATATGCCCTCAGGGCAAAATTCCTAAGTGGATACGTTTGTGGGTGTCACTTACTACAGTGAGTGTTGACGTGGGCCATATCAACAGATTGATAACAACTCACAGGCTCACAACTTTACATAGAGCTTAGATCTATCTCAAGGCTTTTGCCCATGGCAAAAAACAGAGTAACCACCCCCTGTTTGAGACCCTTATCTTAATGACACACACACCCAAAAAAGACACCACCTGAGGCAGTTTCTCGTACAGTAAGGTGGTCCAGCCAGGCACACCTATGTGCTTGGTGATTGGCTGATTTATTTACAGCATAATACAGGGTTAAGGAGAATGCAGATGTCTACCTAGACTACCCCACTGCTTCTCACTCTCTCTCTCTCTCTCTCTCTCTCTCTCTCTCTCTCTCTCTCTCTCTCTCTCTCTCTCTCTCTCTCTCTCTCTCTCTCTCTCTCCGTCTCTCTGTCCACAGACCAGCTTCCCTTAGACCTCCTGTCACATGTCCTCCCAGTGGGGGCACCTGCGCCCCCGTCAGGTCTGCGTATGATCCAGGCGGGGGGGGTGAGGGGCGTCCGGTTTTCTCACCCTCACCATTCCCTCAGCTTCCCTTCCTCCCAGCTCTTGATGAACTGTGACCTGTTTCCCAGAGAGTTCTCCATCGTGGTGACTCTGAAGATCACCCGCATTGCACCCAAGGTAAGGGAGTCACGGTGTGTGTTAGCGTCCAAAACACTTTTTCTCTTGTTCACGATCGCACTTGGACACACAGTATATTTTGCCTTTGATTTTATCAATCTATTCCTTCCTGTCTTGCAGAGAAATGAGTACATATTTTCTGTGGTGGAGGAAAAAGACGAAAAGACTAAAAATGGCAAAGGAGACAAAGGTGAAAGAAGTGATGAAGAACAAAATAGAGGGAGGAAAGTAGAGGATAAGGACAAACGGAGGACACAAGAGAAGGATGGGACGACCGAGGAAGATAAAAAGAGAGATCGGAGAAGAGAGAGTGTTGGGGATCGAGGGAGGCTGCTCCTGGGTCTGCGATTGTCCAGGGACCGTTTCCACTTTCTGTTTCAGGGTCATGGGGGGGTCATGGAACGCTGGGTGTTCCGGGGTGTGCGATTGGCTGATAACCGCTGGCACACACTGGTGCTGGCCACCACTGGTCGCTATGCAAGGCTCACAGCGGACTGTAACACACCTCTGGAAATGTGAGTTCACTGAGTCTTTCTGTCTCTCTTGCTTGTTGAGCTGTTGTTTTCTAATTGTTTACTTTAGTTGTCTTCTCTATCTCATTGTCTCAGGGAGTTTATGTGAAACAGGGCAGATGTTTCAAATTGTTTTATAATTCTGTTCAGCAGTGTTCACTCCAGGTCCTTCCCCTCTGATATGAGGACTCAGGGATCAAAGTTCCACATTGGCAGCCAGGGGAGGAGGAAAGGCCTTTTCTCAGTAAGAACCCTTTTGTCAATCAGTAACACCAGACCTAAAGATGTTTAGACAATCCCAATTATCTCAATCATGTACGGAGAATGGATTTAATTAAAAAAAAATCTTTTTTTTGCTGTCCCTCCCAGTCGGATCAGTAGAGCTGATTGTTAAGAAGTTATCTCCACTCACTCGCATGCACGCAAACTCACATTTCGCTCTGCCATTTTTTAGAATAAAAGGCGTCACCATGGTAATCACGCACGCAAACCCGGCCGTGTCTCCCTCTCAGGGTCTGATCCGACAGCTGGTCCTGGTGCCTGGTTGGGATGCCACCCCTGACGTCTGCCCTTCTTCCAACCCCAGACTGGCAGAGCTGGCTGTGCCCGCTGTGCTGTTAGACCTGCCTTTTAAACAGACGGAGATCAGCCTCGCTCTTCCTAGATATGGTACGACAGTACCATGTCTAATCCCGTGAATGATTTTAATCTTTTGTTTCCTGTCCATAAAAAAGACAACATATCTGTCTCATTTTTAAAACATAATCTTTCTCTTTCTACCTCTCTCTCTCTCTCTCTCTCTCTCTCTCTCTCTCTCTGTGTCTCTCTCTCTCTCTCTCTCTCTCTGTCTCTCTTTCCTTGTTCTCGTTCTTCTCTCCCACAGAGGCGGAGGTGCACGTCTCTGTGGGGCTGGAGCGTAAGTGTTCGGTGTCAGTTCGTGGTCAGCTTTGGTTCAACCCCCAGGGGAAGGGCCTCTACCTCTGTGATGGAACAGTTTGGGTCCCTATGCTGAAAGGTAACACCTGATCCAAACAGACTCTCCATTGTTTTTCACAAACCCCTATAACTGGCAAATCTGTACTTAAAGAACAGTGGTAAAACAACTCAAACTTGACGTGCACCATCATCACCTTCATGATGATTCACCTCAACTTCTCAGAAAGTGAACGGCTGGACTACGTTGAAGAGCATCAGATCCTGCCCACCAGTTCGGAAACATACGACATTGAGGTATCAATCTGAAAATAGATGAACATTAACCAGAGCTGGTGATTACATTTTGTGTTGCATTCTTCATGGTTATGCTATATTGTAAGCAATGATTGAACCCCACGCTGTATGAGGTGTTCCATGTGGCTGGCGTGGGTCTGATGGCAGCCATGGCACACAGCTCCCCTGGCCTGGGCTCGGCTGTCTACCTCTGGACACATGATGGCTTCCAGCTGTACCAGAACATCAGCACCTACGGAGCTCTCGCCTGGAGGCACTTCACCATGGGCAAGAAGGTTGAGGGGGATGAGAAGACCTTGCATGCCTGCACACACACACATACGCACACACATACATACAAAACACACATGTCACACACACATACGCACACACACGCACACACAACTCGCGTTCAGGCACACTTGAGTGCACACATTCACAGACACACACACACCATGTAAACATTTATGTGCACACACACACACACACACACACAGACACACTTATGAATTTTCTTGAGAATCTTGTTGTGCTATTGTTTCATCAAAGGTGTTTCTGGTGGTGTCTAACTCGGCCGGGGGACCAGGAGAAGAGGAGGAAAAATCTCCAGAACAGGAGGAGGGGGTGGAGATGTCTGTTATTTACAGATGGAGTGACAGGAAGAGGAGGTTTGTGCGTTTCCAGAGCCTGCAGACGCACTGTGCTCGAGACTGGGAGGCTTTCCATATCAACAAACATACATACCTCACTGTGGCCAATCACAGACAAGGTAGGTATTTATGTGAATATGATTTGAATGTGATGACAATTCCAAACTAGGTCAAAATACAAATGTATATATTTTTTCCACAGAGGAGGGTTGGTTTTTAATAGTTAAAACGACTACATTGTATTCGTTCTTTTGAAATGCATCAACTTGAATTTACTGGTCATCCTATAGACTGAAGTGAACTCACCAGTTCCCTTTCCATCCTTCTCCCAGGTGATAACAACCACACCATTGACAGTGTGGTCTACAGGTGGAACCCAGGTACAAAGTCTTTCCAGGTGCACCAGATGCTGCGGACCTCAGGGGCCTATGACTGGGAGTTCTTCACCGTGGGACCCTACCACTTCCTCGTTGTTGCAAACGCCTTTGACGGTGTGACCACCTATGTCGACTCTGTCATTTATGTTTGGCTCAATGGCAGCTTCCGGGTGTTTCAGACCATTAAGGTGAACATTTACATGTATTTATCTAGCTGATGCTTTTATCTAAACTGTGCATAGAACATGCAGTGGGTGCGGGACTGAACACCCACGATACAATGTACTCACAGGAAAAGGTTTGAACCATTTGCATGATATTCCTACATGAGTCAAGCCGCCATTTCCCCATGTAATATCTTCATCAAAGTCATTGTTATGAACAACATGCTTGTCTGGGCAGGAGAGAAAAAGGGATGAAGTGATGAAAGGGTTAGAGCGAGACAGAGAGAAGGATACACCCTCTACGAGTAGCTAAAAATAGGGTACGTGGCTGAGCTAAATTTGCTTGTGAGATGAAAATGCTGACAGCTAACCGATAGTGAATCATCCATTTAAATGTAACCACACATGAGGTGTGCCTGTTTGCATATTCACTGTTTCACAAAAAAAAACACAGAAGGAGACAGACCTTTGGGGGAATTCCACTGTTCTATGTCAGACTTAAATCAACTCTGAGGTTTGACTGGGAATGTATTCCTTTGTTGAACATACATCCAGCAATCCTCTAAATTTGTGTCTTTCTGACACTTGCCCCCTACACCTTCTTGATGTCCCTTGTCCTTCTCTCACACATTCTCACCTCTGCCACTTATTTGTATCCATGTTTCTATCAACTTTTCTCTCCGCTGCCTTTTGTCTCGGCTTCCTCATGCAGACATTTTGTGCCACAGACTGGGAGATGTTCCAGATTGGCAGCAGAGTCTTCCTGGTTGTTGCTAATGGACACAGACTCCATGGTAACGGGCCTAGTCGCTATGCCATCAACTCCACCATCTATGAACTTGACTTAAACGCTCAGTTGTTTATTCGCTTTCAGGATATTGTAACGTACAGGTAAACGCACACAAACACACAAATAACCCACAGCCTGTTTTTTCACCAACTCCCTTCATCTGTCTTCACCTCCCATCATAAATTCCTCCTCTCGCCCCTCAGTGCTGTGGACTGGGAGTTCTTCACTCTAGGGGAGGAGAGTTTCCTTGTTGTTGCCAACTCCTTTGATGGACAGTCATATTCTTTAAATAGTGTGCTCTACAGGTACTAAGGGGTTGGGTTGATGGTTGAATTCAACTCTAGATTCATGCTGGATCAAATAGGAACGAAGGTGGTGATTTATTGTTGTCTGACCCTGATGCTCCATTTGCAGGTGGCAGGGATATGAAGGGTTTGTCCCTGTTCACCGGCTCCCAACCATTGGATGTAGCGACTGGGAATTCTTCAATTTCGAAGGGGAATCATATCTAATTTATTCTAGCGCTAAAGCACCACTTTCCAAAGTGTTCAAATTGAAAACACACTGAGGATATGTGTGTGCTTCAGTTTGTCTCTCTATGTGTATGACTCTATAAGGTCTCTGAGAATATTTCCATAGTTTACAGTAGATGGTAACTTCATTATTTTGTTATTCAGTTAACTGAACTGTTTAGTTCACATTAGTAAATATTTTGTCTAAATTATTTTAACAATAATAACTTATGCAGTAAGTTATTCACTAATAAATAAAGTATTACAAGTAGTAAAGTAAACGTTTATTTGTCATATTTTAGTTTCTGTCTTGTAAATCCCATGTTTGGCCTCTCATAGTTTTCAATTCGAGATGATATACATTTTTTATTATTATTATTACATGTTTTATTATAAAACAATAAACTGCCAAGTTGCCCTCGTTAAAAGGCGACTTCACGGAAATGTAGTTTTATTATGTCTAGATATCGAACGTTGATAACAGTAAATAACTACAAGACCCATAATTCCTCACTCTTTTCTTTTCCTAGAGGAAACATGGCTGCCCACTGCTCATCGATGGTCTTTTTATTTTCGACTCGTGTTCTTTCAATTTCGCAACAAAGGAAAGTTGATAGAGTTTGTTTTCGAGTCTGATTTACTAAAGGCCACAAGGCGGTGTGTGAAGCGTAAGTAGAATTCTGTTCTGGACCGTTAGAACCACGTTACCGAAAGCATCAGATCATTACAGTAACAGCACGGATTCGCTGTCTACACCAAATTAACTTGTAAAAGCTGCAATTGAATTGCTGGCTTGCCAGTATACCAGCTTACGCTACATTTTGTGCTTCTTCAATAGCACTGAAGGTGAACTTATATCTTGTCATCGCTATGTTTAGCCCTGTGAAGTCTTCTTATTTCAGAGTTAGTCCAACCACTGTCAACCGAGAGCTCGGCAAGACCAAGATGAGATAGCAAGAGGCATTGACAGCTGGCTACACAACAGAAAATATTTGACTTATTCTGTTCCCTAATAAACAGATCGAAACGCATAGCTAGCTATAAAAACCCAGTCATGTTTGGGAATCTTTTCGAAGAAGATGAGGACGAGGGAATCCCTCCTAGAGCTTCTGGGGGTAGGGTTGGAAAGGGGGGAGACGAGCTGACACCTCCACGAGGAAGACATAATCTTAGCGGCATTAAAAATCAAGGAGGGACGTGCTACCTCAACTCCCTGCTACAGACTCTACTGTTCACCCCAGAGTTCAGAGGTAAGAGTCTAACCCAGATCCATCTGTCAGTGGCTTCACCGAGTAAGTTTGCTAGCTGGCTGTAGTGCATGTCTGGTCAGTATCTGTTGGGATGTTAGGCTATTGTGTGTGTCAACATGTGTCTTTCCATATCTATGCAGAGGAGCTGTTTAATCTTGGTCCGGAACAACTGGGTTACCTGGAAGACAAACACAGCCCAGAGGCAAAGGTGGGTCCGATAAATGTCAGTGTGTGTGTATGTGCATGTGTGCAAGGTGTGTTTTGTAACCCTGCACTGTCTTCTCTCAGGTCAGAGTGATTCCTTTGGAGCTACAAAGGCTGTTTGCCCGTCTGCTCTTAGTGGACCAGCAGACTGCGTCTACGGCTGACCTCACGGAAAGCTTTGGCTGGAGCAACAGCGAGGTTTGTTCGTGCTCCTCTGACGGGTAGAAGCAAGTGAGGGAGTGAGAGAGAGAACTGACTGTTTACATAACATTGCATATCTCCTCTTCTGTTTCTGCCTCTGCTTCTTCTTCAGGAGAGCAGGCAGCATGATGTTCAGGAGTTGAACAGGATTCTCTTTAGTGCTCTGGAGCACTCTCTAGTGGGCACCAGCGGTAGTACACTCATCCACCGACTGTACCATGGAACCACTGTCAACAGCATCGAGTGTAAGGAGTGTGGTAACGTCAGCCAGAGACAGGTGTGTGATTTTGTCTGTTTCTTACTGTGTTTGTGTGTTAAAGAGCAAGTGTGTTGTCAAACCCCTCTCTGTTGTTCGCCAGGAGGACTTTCTGGACCTGACTGTGTGTGTACGTGGTGTATGCAGCCTGGAGGGGGCGCTGTGGGACATGTTCGTGGAGGAGGAGATGTTCCAGGGCAGCAACCTTTACCGCTGTGCCCAGTGTGACAAACTGGTTACAGCTGCCAAGGTCAGTCACAGTACATTGCAATGAAGTCCTATAAACAAACCCCCGGCAAGAACAATTTATGCTTTCAATCTGATTGAATCGCCTGCTCCAGTTCAGTGTATACTTAACTAACCCATGACATACAATTAGTATTTGGTTTATTATATGTCCAAATATGTTAAATAAATCTTACTTGCTTGTATGGGAATGAGAAATTCATCATCTTTCCCTCTGTTGCTCATCTGTTCCACTGTTTCTCCTCTCTTCAAACCTGCCCTCCCTCCTTCCCTCTCTCCATCCAGTCTGCCAAGCTGAGGAAGCTGCCTCCGTTCCTCACCATGTCCCTGCTGAGATTCAACTTTGACTTTGCCAAGTGTGAACGCTACAAGGAGACGGGCCGCTACACCTTCCCCCTCAACATCAACCTGAAGCCCTTCTGTGAACAGGTGCTGGAGAGGGGTGCACCTTTTTTCACCACCCCCACCCTTAGGAGGACATACACATTGTTTTTATTTACATGTTAATTACCCAATTTGCACATGGCAAACGTTAAACTTTAATGTTACTTGTTTTTTTTTGCTGCGGTATATGTTTCTACACGTGTAGCTACACACAAACCTATGCACACTGCTTTCCGATCTTGCTTTTTAAACCCTTATTTCATGTGACCGTCTCCCAGGTGGAGGGAGAGGACTCTGATTACTCCTACGAGCTCTTCTCTGTCATCATCCACAAGGGAGGCTGCTATGGCGGCCATTACCACGTCTACATCAAAGACATAGACCATCTTGGCCATTGGGAGCCATTGGTGAGGAAGGGGTGGGCTGGAAGGAGATGGTGGGAGGAGATAGGGACGCGAGGGAAAGGGACTTATCGCTGATCGAAACAGAAGAATGAAAGGAGTGAGAATCGTCGTGTCGGTGCTAGTCTTTTCTCAACAGTCTTCACGCCGGTGTGTTGTCGTTATAGGAGGACGAGGTAAAACTGAAAACCCAGACGAAAAAGGAGGTCAAAGTGTGCGAGCCTGAGCTGGAGAGAGACGACCCCCTGTCTGTGCTCACCGCCATCTTAGTCCAGGTGCAACACCGTCCCCTACACGTACACTGCTGCCTCCACTTTGGGATTCACAGCCATTGCATTAACATGACTTCGTAACTCATCTCTGGAATCCCTCCCGACCATAAGGAACCGTCCAAGAGTGTGCTCCTGGACCAGCTGGGACAAAAACTGATGGACAAAATTGGTTCTTCCTGGAACAAGAAGTATAGGAAACATCATGGTCCCATAGGCAAGGTAGAGCTAAGAAACTTGTACTACGAGTCACTCATTGACTCCAATATTGAGGATTCTACTTCCCTGTCTTCTGATCCTCCTCACTCCTCTAATCTTCTCCTCACTAACTTTTCCTCTAACTCGGCCCCATATTCTTTCTCGCTCTCCATCCTTTTCTCTCTCCATCCCCTCCTCCTGTCTGCCTGTGCAGTTTCTTCAGTCACATGGAGATGTGTTTGTCCTGGTGTCAAGCGGCACTCGAGTGACTCTGAAGGCCAACCCCCCCAGCCCAGGCACGGAGCCGGCCAGCCCGGCCAATGGAAGCCCTGCCCTCGACCCTCACCTGGACCACAGCAGCACCAATAGCCGAGCAGAACCAGAACCAGAGGTACACTGGTGCTGTTGGAGCTCTCTTTATGAAAATAATCTCTCCCTTGAGAGTTTGTCATTGGAATAGACCGGTTCTCATCCATCCATCCAGTCATATACACATGTCCCTGGTCTCCTCAGGGTCCACACTGGTTCGACCTGAACGACTCCTCAGTGACATGCATCAGGGAAGACGACATCCAGAAGCAGTTCCAGGGCAAAGAGAGTGCCTACATGCTGTTCTACAGGAAGACCCTGCTGCACAGGCCTGCAGAGGGTATGGGCTGAGTGTGTTTGGGGAGAGGAAGAGGAGAAAAAGGGGGGGGGGAGTTGGAGGGTTAGGGCTAGTACACATACACACACACACACACACACACTGTGTGATTAGATGTCACTGACTCAAGCTATTTGTTCCCTGGTAGCCCTGAGAAATCCTGGGTACAAAGTTCCCTCTCACCTGCTGGAAATGACCCGGGAGGAGAACCTCAAGCTGCAGCACATCCGGTACACACACACACACACTCCTCCTCAGACACATGCATATGCTCACACACACTCACTCAAAAACAAAGAAACATTAATAACCGGACGGCAATTCTGATTTGTGTGTGTGTGTGTGCTGTAACTCAAATTAGAGAGGAGTTTGAGTCCAGTAGTAACAGCGTAGAGTTCCGCCTGCACCTAGCACCATCCTACAGACTGGAGAACGGAGCCCTACAGCCAATCAACACAGAGAAAGGAAAAGCTGTCAACCTTACCTTTGACCGGCGCAAGACTGTTGGGGATCTACGATTGGCTATATACCAGGTGACCTCATTCATCATGAGCCTTATTTGAGAGGGCCTACCTGCTTGAGTAGATTTATAATGTGGGTGTGTGTTTGCTTGTGTGCAGATGCAGGAACTGTGGGACGGCGATATGGCTCTGACTGTGGCCAAAAGTCTGCCAGCAGGCTTACACCTCTATAACACTCTCCAAGGTACAATATTAACAGTTAAAACACTCAGGGTGAAGCACTCGAGTAGGTGTGAGAAGTGCCTGGTTCTTTTAGTGTATGCACGTGTCCTTTTCATGGCACGATCCCTTTCATTTTCTAAATTGAGTGTGTGTTTTCAGATGACAACATGTTGCTGTTCAGCGCAGGCATATACAGCAACTCTGACCTGTTTGTATGGAATGGCAGAGAGGTGAGGAGAGACAAAACTTTTTTTGTATGCTGCTCTGTTTTTTAAGCATAGATCCAAATGTCTGACACCAGCCCTGTCCTCCGTTTAGACCCAAGATGTCCGACATGCCATTGTCCCTTCTGGTTTTTTTTCAGGTGTGTGGTGCGACTGTCCAGACTGGAGCCGAGTGGGAGCCTGTGCTGCTGACCGTTGTGCGGCCTTCCCTGGGGGAGGACATGGAGGGGGAGACTGGGGGAGAGGGTGCACGTGGGGGAGGTGGGGGTGAGGGGGAGGACGGGGGCTCCGGGCTCAAAAGGGAAGCGAGGGGCTTTGCTGGGGGGGCGACTCTAGGCCAGGTGAGGGAAGCTCTGGGGGAGCCCCGGGAGAGCCTGTTGTGTCAGGAACAAGAAAAGGGGGTTGGAAAACGAGGGAAGGGGGGAGGAGAGGGCGGGGGGGCGAGTGGGTGGAGGGTGTTTCCCCCTGAAGACATGCAGAAGACCCTCAGAGAGCTGGCCCTCAAGGATGGCGACGCTGTGCTGGTGCTGGAACCACACTCATTCGACAGCAGGTGTGTTTGCGCGCTTTTGTGTGTGTGTGTGTGTGTCTCCGGAGGTATCTGTGGGTGTGTGTAACGCCTCTTCTACTTCTCTCAGTGTTTTCAATCTGAGTGGGGATTTGGTTACCGTGACAACGCCATCAGACTGCCGCTGGCTGCAAGTGAAGTACCGAGCCAATCCAGGAGGAGGAGGAGGAGGAGAAGAGAAAGTAGAGGGGGAGGAGGAGAGAACGGCTAAAGTCCCTGCTTCTGGAAACATGGTAAAGCAACATAATTTAACCACCGGTGTGTGTGTGTGTGTGTGTGGGCTGATTTGTGCTCTCCTCCCTCCAGCTGCTGTGTGAGGTGAAACAGAGAGCCATCGAGGAGCTCCAGCTGCAGGAAGAGCTAATAGGTCAGATTCTCTCTCTATCTCTCTCTCTCTCTCTCTCTCTCTCTCTCTCTCTCTCTCTGTCTCTCTCTCTCTCTCTCTCTCTCTCTCTCTCTCTCTCTCTCTCTCTCTCTCTCTCACTCTCTCACTCTCTCACTCTCTCACTCAGGGCTGTTTCTAGTGCTTCTGTTCACTGTGTGGTTTGGATTGTATAGCGGTGTCTGTCTCCACAGGTGTAGGGTGCTGTCTGAGGCAGATGGACCGCAGAGGCAGGCTACTGCCCCCAGGTACCGTAACACAAGCATGACCTCTGAATGACCTTTGACTCATTAGCATTGCCATCTCACCAGAAAGCCAGACACCTTGGATGTGTTTGAATGCTGTGGTACAGAATAGCCGTCTAGAATGATTTAGAATTGTACTTTAAGTGTTATAATTATTTTATACATGTATATATGTGGTTTGATATAAACACATATACTGTGTGTGTGTGTGTGTGTGTGTGTGTGCTCTTGTGTTCTCTTCCCGCAGTGTGTGAGGACCTGAGTGTCCGGGAAGCCGGGGTTAGGCTCATGACCTCTCTGACCCTGTGCCCTGGAACCGCCCCCAAAGCCACACAGGTGAGTCTCCCCTGGAGGGTGACAGCCAGCCAACTGCAGCACCACGGTTTACTTCAGGCGATTTATTATGCTACATTCCATGTGTCTCATTTTTCTTCAGAGATTATACATTTTTTACATTTTTCTTTTGCAGCTGTTCCTTCACTTCTCTGTGGGAACAGCACCCTCCTCTGGCAAGGAGAGAGACATCATCGTGGAGGAGAGCAGCTCAGTAAAGGAGGTGAGGGCTGTGTGTGTGTGTGTGCGTGCGTGCGTGCGTTTGGCAGAATGTCTTTCTGTGTGGGTTAATGCCTGCCTGAAATGTATTGTCATGTTTTCTATCAGTGTCTGAAGAGAATGCTGGAAGAAGCTGGTCTTGAAGGTATTTATAGTTTGTATTCATTTCGTAGACTGCTCTGGAAGTCCAACTGTAGTGCCAACATTTATATATGAACATGTCTGTTGCATACAGGCGACTGTTGGCACTTGAGGAAGCTGGACTGGTGTGAAGAGGTTGGAGAGGCGCTGATGGATGAGGTGAGCAGCCATATTTCTCATTTCCTTCTCTTTCAATAAAAGCTTGATTTGACGTCATGTCTCTCCCCCCCAGGATGCCTCTCTCTCCGAGTTGAAAATCAGTCATGGCGACACATTGGTTGTCACTGAGGGACATCTACCTCCCAAGGTACTCCATCTTTTTGCTTCTCTCTTGAATCACGGGCTGTCTTCCAGTGGCCCTGTAGTAGATGTGGTGAATGTAATCTTTCTGTTGAGCGTGGGAATTGTTAAGTCATTATAAGCAATCTTTTTTCCTTTCTTTCACTATTTTTCCCCCTTATCCCATTTCCCTCTTTTTATCAGGGTTTTATCAAGCTTACTGTTTGGCTCTACGTGAATCAGACTGACGAGGCAACAGTCTCCATGGAAACAGATGTCAGTCACACTGCTGAGAGACCAGGAGATCAGCAGCGGCTGGAAGTTATGACTGCAGGTGACACACACACGCACACACACGCACACACACACACAGATTTAATGCAGATTTAATGGTATAGTGGTCTATTTTTCCAGGTTTTGAAATGCTTTGTGTGTGTTTAGTGGGAGGGGCTATGACAGAGCTGAGGATTGTGGGACAGGTAGAGATCACAGAGGAGGCCACACTGGAGAACCTGAAGACTCAGGTAATTTGTGTGTGTGTGTGTGACTGAAATGTTTGTGTGTCATTAGTCTAGCACGCACAGTGGTAGGAGGCCCGCAGATCTGCCCTACACATTTGTGCAATACATTTTCTAATTTTGCCATACCCCGCCGTTAAACGGCATGGAAATCACCTGCCCCGAGGCCAGATTCACTTGGCTTTCTTTTCAAATGTTCTTTGTCAATAATCTCTGTGTATTTGTGTGTCAGGTGCTGACACTGCCAGCCCTGCAGTGTGTGTGCGCGCCCACACCTGCCTTCCTGCGGCTGTGGCACCTGGAGGGACAGAGACTGAGCCGCATCCTCAGAGGACACCAGCTCACCCTGCGGTACCCGAGTCCGCTCCTCACTACCTCCCTCTCACCAGCTCTCCCCTTCTCCATTAGGATATTACTTCATGTTTCGTCCTTTATGTAGACGGGGCACTTTCAAGCCTTGCTCTAGCCCTTTTGAAACCCTGTTTTTTAATTTTCTTCCTCCACTTTTGCCTCTTTCAGGAAGTTGAAGCTGGCCAGCGGGGCGGATGTCTGCGTGCAGCAGCTCCTCAAAGAGGAGGATCTAGGGTAGGGGCCTGAATCCTAAATAGTGACTGAGAGGGGCTAGTGCCACTAGGTGGCGCCTCATTCAGTTGCATTGGAAGTCTAGACAATAACTTTTTCATTACCACACTCAATGTTCATTTGTTCATTTCTATTCCCGTTCTTTCTCTCCCGATCTCTACCTCTCAGACCTAAGGAGTTGCTGCTGCATGTTCAGATGGGCGTGCCGGGGGAGAGGGGGTACTACCCTCCAGAGGAGCTGGTCTGGGACGCCTCCCGGGACTCTGCCCCGCGCTGCCTGCGCTCGGCCCTGGCCGCCCACTCCGGCCTCTCCCCTGACTCCCTGCTGCTGGCCAAACACCAGGCAGACAAGCACACCTGGGACACCATCTCCAGCTGGGTGAGAGAGAGGAGGAGGCAGGAGGGGGGGGGGGGGGGGGGTTGGAGGAGAAGGTTGCCAAGGCATTTGAGAGGAGACTGTCATGGGGCAATAAGAGAGTGATTGGAACTGAACCGGGACATGGATGTGGGTATGCAGTTCATTTGAATTTGTGATCAGCGCTAACTATTTTCACATGACACAAACTAAAGATGGTTGCTTCTGTGATGATTCTATGTGTTGCCTTTCTTCTTTCTCGTTTCTTTTCTGACATCCTACTGTCTGATGGGGTGAACAGAGCCAGCAGGTGTCAAAACGGAAAAAGAAGAAAAAGGCGGAGTCTCTGCTGGGTGCCCCATTTCATCTCAAAGACGGTGACATCATCGGAGTCAAGGTAGGCTAATAGACTCTTATTAGCCCCTCCCTCTTGGACTGGTGGTCAATTAGGATTTAGTCCAGTGAGAGTGCTGCTGCTCTATCACACTCAACATTCCACTCCACTGATATATCTGGAATCCTTCTGTCTCCTGATTGGCCAGAATCTGCTGATTGACAACAACCGGGACTTCAGCACCCTACAAGATGAACAGGGTCAGCAGAGGCTGAGGGAGGAAGCAGAGCAACGCAGGAAAGGGTGGGGCTTATAGACACCAACATCCACTTCTGTTAGCATACCTGAACTACAATAAAGGGTGGGGCTTATAGACACCAACATCCACTTCTGTTAGCATACCTGAACTACAATAAAGGGTGGGGCTTATAGACACCAACATCCACTTCTGTTAGCATACCTGAACTACAATAAAGTAGCTGTAGTTTCAGTTTGGCTCGTAATCAAATAATTTGGAGTAATACTAGTTGAATTGTTTTCTTTCTTTGTAAATTGTGATTTTCATTCTCTCCACTAGGCCGCAACCAGCAACTGGGACCATCCAGAGGGCTGGACCAGACAAGAGGCCAGAGTCCACCAAAACCAGGAAGCCAGAGGTGGCCCTGTCAATCAATGTGGGGGTTTTCAGATAGGCCCGCATCCAGATGGACCTTGTCACTGTGGTGTCAATCAACCAGACAATCTGCGACTGAGGGTGGCTTGTGTGCCCAATAACACATGGATACAGCAAAACATTATGATACAAGTAGGAGGGAAGAGAGGAGGACTGAGACTGTTTACTCTGGAGTGAGATGATGTTCAAAATACTCTTACGTTGGTAATCTCCACCCCCCATCTTCTGTATCTCTCTCTCTCTCTCTCTCTCTGTCTCTGTCTCTGTCTCTGTCTCTGTCTCTCTCTCTGTCTCTGTCTCTGTCTCTCTCTCTGTCTCTGTCTCTCTCTCTGTCTCCATCTCTCTGTCTCCATCTCTCTGTCTCCATCTCTCTGTCTCCATCTCTCTGTCTCTCTCTCTCTGTCTCTCTCTCTCTCTGTCTCTCTTTCTCTGTCTCTATTTCCATCTCTCTGTCTCCATCTCTCTGTCTCTCTCTCTCTCTCTCTCTCTCTCTCTCTCTGTCTCTCTCTCTCTCTCTCTGGCATGCCTTAATAATATGGACAAGAGCCAATGCTACTTTGTCCCTCCTACCTCACTCTCTCAATTCTTTTTTCTTCACAGTATTCAAAAGTGCTGTCACTCCTCTTTGATCTCCAAGACCTTACATCGAGATTGTATTACCAATGAATCATGTTTTACTAGTGTGCGCAATGGTCTGGGTTTGTGGATTTCAGGGATTTAAAATGGCAACGATTAATACAGGTGAAATGTCAAATATACTGTAATGGTTGTCAAGTACAGTACAGCTCTACTATGCATTCAGCTTTCATGGTTGTATATGAGTTGGTATTTAAATATTATATTCAAGATTGATTTGTGTGTTATTCAAAATGGATCCCCCTCCTTTGTCAACCTGTAATATGATCACTTGTTGTAAGGAGGGAGGGGGAAGAGATGGCAACACAGTGATTTTCACAGAAGCCTACTTGCTGCCGTTTGTTGCAGTAATGTCCCCTTAGTAAGAAGGCTTTAGTATAAATAGTACGTAGAGTCAGTAAATTAAGAGTTTTTCATCATACAGTTTGGGGAAATACCGGGCAACTATTGTTTTCTATGATGCTGTATAATTTGCCAAGAGTAACACAGAAATGAAATTGGGTTTGATCTACAATATGGTAATCCTTTGTGTGTCAAATAATGTATATAAACTAAGTATCGATTAAAGTGAACACACGCCTACGTTCAGCTGACTGGGAACGATTCATTTTACAGATCTCTGATCAAGTCGGAATTGTCACAAAGTGAATGCTAATAAATAAGGTCACACCATGGAATGGAATGACACTTTTCCTGTCATGCTAAGAAAGGTCTTGTGATTCCTCTGGCAAGGATGTTTGTACATTGCTTCCTCCACTGTTAGCGACTCTCAAGCAATACAGATATCATACAAACAATATACAAATTATATGCAAGACAAACTACACATAAGGGGCACGTGTGCTCAAATACTGAATTATGTATGGTTATGAAACTGAACTGAGAAACAAGTTTATACATGTTTTTAATGACTTATATAGTTTGGCCCCTCGTCTGTTGACTGGCTTTAAGCCATTAACATGCATTTACACTGATAAGCTGTGTGGATATATTATTCTATTTGAGACATCATTTTAGGTTGTGTAACCATACTTCACCATACCTTTAGTCAAATCGAAAGTGTAATGGGTGGGTACTTTCTGACCATGTGTTCTTCCTTTATATAACCACAGAAAGTGAAAGTAGCTGTGTCTTAACTTGCAGAGAGAGATCCGTGGGAGCTGCCAAAAGTGTCTGTGAATCTGAATCAAAAACCTGGATCATTTTGTTCTTCAGCCATGGTGGATCATGATGTCAGATTGGAAGCCTTGTCTGCTCTTTTGGGGAAACAAGTCAAGTGTCGGGATGAGTTTCCTGGTAAGACCACAAAGCCGTCAATGACTATTCACGATTTCTTCATTGAATCCCTCCTTGGTAATCCGACCCTCCTCAAACAAGTGGCCTCCGTTCTTGGAAATGATGTGAGCAAGGGTTCAGTAGCGTTGGAAACTGAGAGTGAGCATTCAGAGTCGGATGAAGATGAGAAAGAGAGCTCTGATGATGTGGCTGCTTCCTTCAGAAGAGTTCTAAGTAAACTCTCAGCTCTCCAAGACGAATTCTTCATCGATGAATCTGAATTCTTTGACCCCCCATATGATTGGGATTTCACTGACGACTCTACATCCGATGCTTGTATGAGGGGTAATGAGCCATATGAACGTCCATGTGGATGGTATCGCATGGCCCTCAAGGTTAAAGATAAATACCCTGATGGGAACACCTGGTTGGGTACAATTGGGTGGCGGAGTGAGTCTGTACCAGGAGAGTGGCCGGTCTCTTACCATGGAACCAGTATTGATGGAGCCAAAGGTATCATCAGGTCTCATTACAAAGCTGGAGGTGGAGATGTTTATGGGAGAGGAATCTACTCAACACCAAAGCTAAGTAAAGCTTTATGCCCCTTGTACACTAAGACTTTTCAGTCTAAGAAAAATGGGAAGACTTACAAAGTTGTCATGCAGAACAGGATCAATCCAAAAGAAAGGAAAATATGTGAGGGGGAAAAAGATTATTGGTTGATTCCTGTCCCAGAGGGGACCTCAGCTAAGAAGGAGAGACACATCGTCGAGCGCTCGATTCGTCCTTACGGGATCCTGATTCAAGAGATTAAAGAAGAAGATCAAAGCCACAGTGATTCTGATCTCAGCAACGAAGATATCTCTACTGTCTCTAACAGTGACGATGTCAATGATGTTTGTTTTGATTACAGTCCAAATACAGGCCAGACAAAAGAAATGGATGAGTTTGATCAAAGTAATAACGATTCTGATGAAAGAAAAGCTCTCTGCAGTGTCAGTTAAGATGTATTCAGCAACATACAATGTGCTATTTGCTTTAAATGTTGGTCAGGAAAACAAGAACAGTAGGTTATTCAAATGAATTTTGGATTCCTAAATTCCAGTGTCTATACACCTTTTGTATTCTGAATGCTATGATCGCTCACATTTCATGACATCAGTAATCAACTATGATCCATATATACATGATGATTAATGGAAGATTTTGTGTGTGGGTATCAGTTCAGTCCTGTTCATTCCTATTTTGTTCAGATTCTATTTGTGTCCTCTCTCAATGATTTACAAGAAATGCTGTCGTGCAGGACCAAGTGCAATGTAAAATACAACTAAATGATTTGAAAATTCTGTGCAATAAAACAATTTAATAAATGGTTTGTTGTTTTCATGTTTGTTCCCCTCTTTGTAAACTTTATTTACACAAGGTCTACTAGATTGTTGTATGTACTCAATTATTGTGAACCCTTAGTTGTGAGAAGGGTGTAAAACAACACACTGCCACATGTGCAAGACAAACAGGGCCCATGCCTTCCGTCTAGTGCACATTAGCTGATTACTTCCCTATTTCTCTCTTCACAATACATGTTTAGGGCATGTACAGGAAACCACCTGACAATACAAGCTTAGCAATAAAAATAGCTTGTGGCTCTTGACCTTGTCCACAGTCCCCCCTCCTCGTCAATACTTATCACTAACCTGCAACAATATATTGCCCCATTCTCAGGAAGTATGATATTAAGACTTGGTGTTTAATCAATTTTGAAGTAAATTTAGTTTTCAGTCCCATCTGAACTTAATTTATACAGTGACTTGCCATTTAAGAAGCATTTACAGATTCTGGACACACCCTTATGAAATACTAATAAAATGTTATGCTGCCTGCACAATAAATAAATGTAATAGCGTAGTAATAGTATTTGTAATTAATGCCAGGAGTTAATAAATGTACTGTGGCACCCCTTAATGACCCTTAACCATGTACATTACTGTATGTACTATGATCTGCAATTATGCCTTCCTCTCTGTTGAGTTCTCACTCTCAGAACATAAAGACCCTGTTATGGCCTCCATTCACTAGAAGTTCAAATATTTACAGGAAATCAAGGGATACTTTGTTTATAGTTAAGTTTGGTTTACATTTGGCACTTCTTACAAGAATCTACTGTACTAAACCTTGTTTCCGTACACAAAACAACTCCATTTGTTGCCTTTTGTTTTACCTAAAAACAATGCCAAGGCATTTGAGAGGAGACTGTCATGGGGCAATAAGAGAGTGATTGGAACTGAACTGGGGCGTGGATGTGGGTATGCGGTTCATTTTAATTTGTGATCAGTGCTAACTCTTTTCACATGGCACAAACTAAAGATGGTTGCTTCTGTGAGGATTCTATGTGTTGCCTTTCTTCTTTCTCGTTTCTTTTCTGACATCCTACTGTCTGATGGGGTGAACAGAGCCAGCAGGTGTCAAAACGGAAAAAGAAGAAAAAGGCGGAGTCTCTGCTGGGTGCCCCATTTCATCTCAAAGACGGTGACATCATCGGAGTCAAGGTAGGCTAATAGACTCTTATTAGCCCCTCCCTCTTGGACTGGTGGTCAATTAGGATTTAGTCCAGTGAGAGTGCTGCTGCTCTGTCACACTCAACATTCCACTCCACTGATATATCTGGAATCCTTCTGTCTCCTGATTGGCCAGAATCTGCTGATTGACAACAACTGGGACTTCAGCACCCTACAAGATGAACAGGGTCAGCAGAGGCTGAGGGAGGAAGCAGAGCAACGCAGGAAAGGGTGGGGCTTATAGACACCAACATCCACTTCTGTTAGCATACCTGAACTACAATAAAGTTGCTGTAGTTTCAGTTTGGCTCGTAATCAAATAATTTGGAGTAATACTAGTTGAATTGTTTTCTTTCTTTGTAAATTGTGATTTTCATTCTCTCCACTAGGCCGCAACCAGCAACTGGGACCATCCAGAGGGCTGGACCAGACAAGAGGCCAGAGTCCACCAAAACCAGGAAGCCAGAGGTGGCCCTGTCAATCAATGTGGGGGTTTTCAGATAGGCCCGCATCCAGATGGACCTTGTCACTGTGGTGTCAATCAACCAGACAATCTGCGACTGAGGGTGGCTTGTGTGCCAAATAACGCATGGACACAGCAAAACATTATGATACAAGTAGGAGGGAAGAGAGGAGGACTGAGACTGTTTACTCTGGAGTGAGATGATGTTCAAAATACTCTTACTTTGGTAATCTCCACCCCCCTTCTTCTGTATCTCTTTCTCTCTGTATCTCTTTCTCTCTGTATCTCTCTCTCTCTCTCTCTCTGTATCTCTCTCTCTCTCTCTCTCTCTGTCTCTGTCTCTGTCTCTGTCTCCATCTCTCTGTCTCTCTGTCTCTGTCTCTCTCTCTCTGTCTCTCTCTCTCTCTCTGTCTCTCTCTCTGTCTCTGTCTCCATCTCTCTGTCTCCATCTCTCTGTCTCTCTCTCTCTCTCTCTCTCTCTCTCTCTCTGGCATGCCTTAATAATATGGACAAGAGCCAATGCTACTTTGTCCCTCCTACCTCACTCTCTCAATTCTTTTTTCTTCACAGTATTCAAAAGTGCTGTCACTCCTCTTTGATCTCCAAGACCTTACATCGAGATTGTATTACCAATGAATCATGTTTTACTAGTGTGCGCAATGGTCTGGGTTTGTGGATTTCAGGGATTTAAAATGGCAACGATTAATACAGGTGAAATGTCAAATATACTGTAATGGTTGTCAAGTACAGTACAGCTCTACTATGCATTCAGCTTTCATGGTTGTATATGAGTTGGTATTTAAATATTTTATTCAAGATTGATTTGTGTGTTATTCAAAATGGATCCCCCTCCTTTGTCAACCTGTAATATGTTCACTTGTTGTAAGGAGGGAGGGGGGGGAAGAGATGGCAACACAGTGATTTTCACAGAAGCCTACTTGCTGCCGTTTGTTGCAATAATGTCCCCTTAGTAAAAAGGCTTTAGTATAAATAGTACGTAGAGTCAGTAAATTAAGAGTTTTTCATCATACAGTTTGGGGAAATACCGGGCAACTATTGTTTTCTATGATGCTGCATCATTTGCCAAGAGTAACACAGAAATGTAATTGGGTTTGATCTACAATATGGTAATCCTTTGTGTGTCAAATAATGTATATAAACTAAGTACTGATTAAAGTGAACACGCTTACATTCAGCTGACTGGGAATTATGCATTTTACAGATCCATAAACAGAGGTTTCCAGTTCCATAAACATTTCCTGCTGACAAGAAAAGAAAGTGAAAGTATCCTAGCCACGTATACATGGGTGTAACCAAGAGTTTAGTCCTCAGTGTTATGTTCACTGACCAGCTACATTCGCCTAGCTACAAGACCTAACTGTATGACCAGTGTCTGTGGTGTCAACTGCCCTCAGTCCAGCGATGCTTGACGAAGACGTCCGATATGAGGCCATTTCAGCAGCCCTGGGTTCAAGCGTCAAGCCCCTGGCAGAGTTTCAGAGGGCCAACCAGGGGAAGACGCCTGACAACCTGCTAACTGTGGACGGCTTTCTGATAGGTGCAGCTCTGGGAGTGGGGTCCCTGCTTAACTGGCTAAACCCTGTGTCATGGGTGGACTGGATGTTCTCATTTATGTCTGTCAGAGAGAACCGAAAACAGACAGCCTCGGCAACAGAATTCTACATCGATGAAGATAAATTCTTTGACCGGCAGTTTGATCATGACTTCACCCAAACATCGGACACCCAGGATTTTAAAAGAGGTGGAGAGAAGTACACTCGTCCTTGTGGATGGTACCGGATTGCATTAAAGGTACTGGACAAATATGGGGATAATACCTGGCTTGGTCCAAATGGGATTCGAACCCAGTCTTCTGCAGGTGAATGGCCAGTGTCCTATCATGGCTCGAGCAAGGATGGAGCTGAGGGCATCATCACATCCCATTACAAGGCAGGGAACAACAGCAAAAGGCAGGTGTATGGCAGAGGCATCTACTCTACACCAGACCTGGAACAAGCTAGAGGCTATGCTAATGAGTTTGTGTCAAAGAAGAATGGAAAGACCTACAAGATCATCCTCCAGAACCGGGTGAACCCTGACTTCAGAGAGAAACACAGGAGAGCTGAAGACTACTGGCTGGTTCCGGTTCCGGAGGGTTCATCTGAGACAGAGGAGAGGAAGATTGTGGAGCGGGCTATCCGGCCTTACGGTATTCTGATAAAGGAGGTGTGAAGGATGATGCACACCATGAAGTGTCGTTGAGTGAAGGACGAGTGAAGGAATGAGGCATGAGTTGAAGTAATGTAGTGATATTTTTATGTGTTTTGCTAGACTTAAAAGTAGGGAATACCTAGAAATAAGTGACAAGTGTGCAGCTGTGCACTAAAAAGAAAAGAACCAAACGTTTTTTATATACCATGTAATCTTTTTTAGATTACCTTATAAGTTGTTGTTTGCTAAATATTTGTATATTGACTGTTGTATTAAAAAATATTGGATCAACATTTTCATTCTTTGCATACATCACTTATTAGGCTCAAAAAGCCTGTGGCTCGTTAAAAATTAACACTTGTAATACATGTCAATAAATCTGATGTTCGAATTCATAATTTAATTAATGTGTTCACAATACCAGTACAGTTTGCATTACTGTAAGGATGTACAAAGCCGTTCAACATCTCGGTTGACCAATCAGAGTTTAGGCAGTTTTGCAAATCCCCCAATGGGATGACAGAAAGCTGGTAGTCGAGAGAAACCCCGCCTTTCTTTGCAGTATTAATTTGGTAGACATGCAGCTCGTAAAGTTACTGGACACAGACCAGAGGCAATCTGGCAACATTAATTTAAAATCTCAGTTCTGCAGGGTTGGATTACCGCACTGTCAAAATGGTCGATGCATTCTGCGCCACATGGAAGCTGATTGACAGTCAGAACTTCGATGAATACATGAAGGCACTTGGTGAGATTTATGTGTAGGTGACTGATGAATGAATGCCACTGATCTTCTGCTGTACTTACTAAATGGACTATTTGTACGTTGTCTTGGATAAAAGCAACTGTTAAATGAATGAAATGAAAATTAATTGAAGAAACAAATTAAAGAATGTGAGACATTGTATGTAAGTCATCAATTGTAAATCAATCCAACGTTTTACATTATTATTATTTTATATTATATTCTACAAAGGTGTTGGTTTTGCTACAAGGCAAGTGGGCAATGTCACCAAACCCACCATTGTTGTAAGTCAAGAAGGAGGCAAAGTGGTGGTGAAGACCCTGAGTACTTTCAAGAACACTGAGATTTCCTTCAAACTGGGAGAGGAGTTTGACGAAACGACTGCAGACGACCGTAATGTCAAAGTATGTATCAAACATCATCTGCAACTCAAACTTTGGTAGTAAACAAATATTCCAATGGAAGAATGATACTCTTTAAAACACAGTTCTCAGGAACAATATTGGATGTTCTTTGCAAGTTTCATGTGTTTTCAGATGAACGTGAATTAGTACAAGCAATAATTATCAAAATATGTCATTATTTAGTTAATAATATCGACAACATCCAAAGTGTTCGCCCTTTGGCTTGCATGGTTTGACTTGATATTCATACTGTAGCTGTAACAGAACTGCTCTGTACTCCTCTTGCAGTCCACTGTTACCATGGAAGGAGACAAGCTGGTGCACGTACAGAAGTGGGGTGGCAAGGAGACAAAGTTTGTCCGCGAGATCAAGGATGGGAAACTGGTCATGGTGAGTTGTCAAGAGTAACAAGGTTTATGTAACAAGGTTTATTCACTGACATAACTATGGCATATTGATATTTAGTAAAGAGAGAGATGGTGTGTATATGTTTGTGTATCATCAGATGAGTCACTTGATCCCAAACCTCTTTTTTCCAACACAGACCTTAACCTTTGAAGGAGTCCAGGCTGTACGTACATATGAGAAGGCATAACTCTGTCATTGACCAAGCGACTCTTCACAGCACTGACCACCACTGTCGTCTCATTTTTATTACATGCACAAATTTGCACTTGATCCCTTATTCTAACATTAGCTAAATGTTTGAGAAAAATGCTTTTATGTAAAGAAAGAAAACTCAAATAAGCAACCAATATATGTTGTATGAAATACAGTTTTTGAATGACCTAATTTTGAGTTTGTTAAAAAAATTGCTACTTTCAAAAAGGGACAAATAAATTACTTGACTTAAAGACCTTGCATATTGTCTTGTATTTTCTGTGTACATAATTCCAAAGCACATTCAGCAGCATTTCTTTATGAATCAAATGGGCCTTCTTTTTTTATGAGTATACAGTTTCAGGGTAAATGTAGTTTGAATAAAATGTTGTCAGCATGCATCAATCAAAACATTAAAACATTAACAAAGACTATCTTAATATGCTTGAGTCCAAAGTAGCAGCTGAGTGACTGGGCAGTGTTGCTAAGGTGTAGTCCTGTATGGTGTGATGCATGTAAACTCATGAAAGAGAACGACCTGTATTAACCTAAGGCAGGTTATGAGCAGGAGGAGGAGGGGCAGCTGCCGAAGGCTCTTCCTCCCTGGACGCAGAGATAATCAGATTTAAGTTGTGGTGTCATTACGTAAGAGCATCATTCGATAGTCTGAACCAACCGTGTGTGGCCGAGATGCTGTCCATGGCATGACACAGCAACCTGAGCACAAAGGACAGGGCAGTCTGGGTACAAATGTACCCATGCCATACCAAACAGTGACCTACTTTCTATACAGTGCCGTATGACCAGATATTGTAGCACATGGTTGCAAAACCTCATAATCTCCTTCTGTTAATATTCAAATTGACGTGTTTGACAATGCAGATTAACAGTTCACAGCGAGTGACATTTTGAACATTTGAGTAGTTCTGTTGTGGCTATTTATACGTTTTATATCACTCTCAATACAGTTAGTCTTTATGCAGGTCTTTAGCTTTCAACACCATAACTGTCCTTAGCTCCCCCACCTGCTTCAAGAATCAGCCAAAGCTTCCCAGCTAGCCTTGTGTGCTGTCCAGCCTACTGAATACTGGGGCTACAAGTGGCCATTCTTCTCGTTCTAACGTTCTGGCTGCAAAGTTCTTGGCTGCCTTGAATGGATTGAGCTGCACAAAACCATGGTAACTGGAGTGGAACTTATTTGGCCATTGTCAACCACATTAATATCATACAAGATTGGTTTGCACGCTCTACTTGAAATATCCTCAGAAATTACAACTCAAGAAGTGCACAGTAGACCTTTAAAATCAAATTTTCTCTCTGTCCCCTGTAGCTTGGATCTGACATTGAGATAGTGTTCCAGTACATTTGAATGCCATTATTATTAGTGAATGCCTATGATGTTGATGGTAGTGTTTAATTATAATATTCATTAATTTGTCCTTTATGACGGTATGGCTTTGGTCTCCCGCTCTCTTTATCTCTCTCATCTCTTTGTGTGTCTCGCTGTACCTCTTATTCACTTTAAGATATAAAGAAAGAAAGAGAATGAGAGACAAAGACAAAGACTGAGAAAGAGACCGAGAGAGAGAATAAAGAAGAAAAATTGAGACCAAAGAATGTTCACTGACAAATCTACCCACACAACAAATCTGGACAACGAACCAGTGTTCAACTTTATTTACATTAGTTGAAGTAATGACACAACACACCTTTAAAACAGCTTAAAACATGGGCTTGTTCCCCACATAATACTTCCATTTACAGTAGTTCTTCCAAACCCAATTTTTCTGACAATTGCAGCCGAGAATTTGAATTGTGTTACTAAACATTGCCCTCATCTGACAAAATGGATGTACTACAACACATGCAAAGGTTCTTTTAAATTCTTCATATTCTTACTCTCTGCCCGAAACCTTCTTTTACAAGTGTTTGAGTAACTAAAGACAAAAGATAAATTACACAGATTTGGATAATAAACAAGTAACTTAATGCTTAGGCATAAGAGTAAACTCTGATTAAAGTCTGACTTATTTTTTGGAGAAAAAAACAGAATTTTAGCATCAATGTTTTTATGTACAGATTTCAGTAAAAGCAAAAAGTAAAAGTATAAGCTCACAACCAAATGGATATGTAATTGCATAAATTGATTTGCACTCATGTACAGCTAATGCCACACAAGTAACTTCAACTTCACGTCGGTGTAGGTGACAGACAGATCATTCAAAAGACCGAAATCATGAAGGTAAAGAAAACTGAACACACTTCATGCACAAACTTGGATATGTACCACGTATGTAAGTACGTGACTGTATACAGACCAATGTACTGACTGTATATACATGCAGACCAATATTCTGACTATAAACATGCAGACCAATAAACAGACTGTATATACGAGGACCAATCAGACAATCTGACTTAATTCAATACTGCACATAGATACAATGTTGATGGGTAGAATATACATTCATTCATTTCATAAATAATTCAAAAAACAAACAATTTGAAGAAAAACACGGATTAAAAATAAAAATGTAATATAAGAAACACTACTCAGTTTGTAATACTTTAAGGAGGAATAAAGGGATAAGTTCCCTTTCCTAAGCTCAGTCAAACCATTTAAAACAAAGATTGATGGATATATTTCATTAGTGAACACAGCATAAAAGACCATACCACAACCTGTGATATGCCTCCACTAAATAGCATGTTCAGCACTATGTAAAGAGCCATATGTAAACAACCTTTGGTGCATGCAAAGTGAGACATGAGCGCACATCCACACAAGGTTTCAACATCTGTTAAGCCTTGAAATGCTTTTTCAACATTAGACATTTAACTTCAGTAAAATTTTAATTATCAAGTTAAAATGAATAAGGCAGTGGAGAATGGTGAGTAAACCAGGTACGCTCATACACGCAAACTTACCACCCTTTCCTTTTCATGGATGTTGAAGAACTACAGAGCAATAGTCCATAGATTCATGACACAATCACATAATGAATGCAGTATTTACAATCACTCTTAATAAATATAAATATCCTCGTGCAATATTACTATCGTATGTTAGAAACTTCACAGGGACAGTTATATTTATTATCATCTTTTTGTCATTGTGACCATATATTTATTATATCATTATCACTAGCGACATGTTCTGTACTGTGCATTTATATATCAATACATGACAAACTTAAATAACATCACTCTGGGATACCAGGGCTTGATCTTCATATTGAGAATCAACACACATACTGTAGTTAGCAAGTCTAACCCTAACCCAAGTAGGATTTGTAACAGGCTATTTTGGTCTATCAAATAATAGATGTGTGCTTTGACAAGCAAGAGTGCTATACAATATTATGTGCCCTTTCAATAATTTCCACACCGTCCCGCTAATGTTCCAGTTAGTTTCATGTCACGGATTATAATACATTAACCCTGTGCAGTAAAAAAAAGTGATTTTAGTCACAAAGACACAAAATGGGTAACGAGAGATTTCGATGTCTTCAGTACCAGACAAAATGGAACCTTCCAGAACCTTTTTTGCCATATAAGCATTTAGACTATTCCATAGTCATCTGATGCTAAACAATACCCATTCTAAATGTAAAGCTTCCTCCCTAACCTCCTTCTGAGAGATCAGATAATGGAATGCTTAGAATAAGCACCCTGAAAGGAAGGAGTATGATCCTGTATGGACGATCATGTGTTGCACCATCATAGACGTAAAGATGGTTCATATGGGTAAGACTTCATCACGTGACCACACCTGACTCACCACTCTCAACCTTCTGAGACGTGGCAGGCAGGGGGCGTTAATGTCACACCTAACTGCGAGGTCTTGGCTTTGACCTTGGTCTGTTTCTGGGGGAGCTCCGAGACAGGCAGCGCTTGGTCATTCCTTTCCAGAGTTCTTCAAAATACAAATGAATTACATTACTGACATGTACTGTAAGGAGAAACTACATTTTGACTCTGAAAAGCAGAAGAGTTCCCTGTACAGTTGAATGAGTGCTCATTATCTACTTGTCAGACATCACAAAAAAAGTAATTGAGCTCAATAGACTAAAAAACAAAATCTCAGAAATAGCATGCTCAGCTATATAGGAATCATGATCTCTTCCGGCCATAAAAAAGCAGCACGTGAAAGAGAGTGAAAGAGTAATGGAAGCAGACACTGATGTGCCAGCTTTAATAAAAGGTAGTAGTAATGTTGTAAAACCTTTTTAAATAAGTTTTTGGTTCCTGGTTTATGGATGGTTTGGTGGTTGAAAGGCATGTTGTAGGATAATCCTTGGTGTGGCAAGAAAAACTTCAAGTGTACACATGTGCCCACTCATCAAGTATATTTAAATGGTAAATCCTACATTTAGCTCAAATGTTTATCCAAAAACTGTGTCGAAAAATGAAACAACTGATAAATCAGTAAAAACATCGAAAGTGTACTGTTTCGTAACAAATCGTGACATTCATGTAATATCCTCAGAAAAAAAAGAACCCTTCAAACACAAAAAATATATTGGAAAGGAATGACACTGGCTGCCTGGTCTCGCTATTGGAGCTCAACCAATCCAGGAAATGTAAGAACTGTCCGTCATCCTGCATCTTCCATTCTCCTCCATTGTCCGAGGCTTTTTGCTGTGGACCAGCATTGGGCGCCAGGCTGCGTTGCATCAGCGGCGGTTGTGATCTTTGTTGTAGTTCTCTTTGGTAAATTGACTCAACACTAAAGGTGGTTCCCCCAACACGTCCATTGGTTTGTTCTGACTCTGTGCTCCGCAGTGGGCAGGAGCCTCACATCTGGAGGGGTGAGAAGGGGTAGAAGGGATACTGCACGTCGTCCTCATCCACAAAGAAGCACTGGAAGTAAGGCATCTCATCTGTGGAACATTCAGAGAACAGGTCATGCAAAGAGCAGCAGCAACTTGCCTTGAGTCATTTGTTAACCTGATGCAAGCCAGATGTTGCTACTACAATACATTGACAAGGTATGACATTGATGAGGTGTGTGTGTGTGTAGGGTCACCTTCTGTTGATAAGTTGTCTGATTCTACAGGATCAGCTGGTGAAGAAACGAGACATGATGTTGTCAGAATAATCAAAACATTGACCTGACCCGTTTACTTTCAATAGATATATCTAAAATAATAAAGTAAGGTCAAAATAAGGTCATAAACTATAGAAGTCATGTGTATAAATAAATACTACTCTGTTATCAGATGGTGTCACTCTACTGTCTGTGCCTTTACCTATGTGTGAGATACCTTTCTTTGCAGGCTCCAGACGCTGTTTCTCTTTCAGAACTCTATCTTCTGTAACTAATAGAAACAACATGACTGAATGAAATATCCAATATGGTCTACCTCAGGAGATTAGAGAAAATTACTTTCATGTCTTGCAGATTGTTGCTGACGTATTGTGCAGTTTTAGTGATATAAACTCCTATGGATGAAAGATGTCTACGTATTTGCCTTTGCATTTTCACATAACAGTTACTATGTAATAAAGTTGATGTTTTATCTCAGGAACCCAGAGCTCCTTATCTTTTTGTCCAATCAGTGTAGTACCAACTATTTCGGTCTTTACTTGCCTTTCTTCACTGTGTTTGTTTTGGCCTTCTCCGGAACATCACGTTCTGTCGTAAGGCAGAAATGATGTAAGTAAAGGAAAAAAAGGTGAGAAAATGAACTTGCTTAAAAATGTGTCCAATCGAGTCCAAGATGGGGCTAGGCTCGTACTTGATATAGTGATATATCAAGTAGTAGCCTATGTATGTTTCGATATAAGCCTTGATATATGTTTTGAGGTTTTATGCAAAAGACATAAGACGCCTGGACATGTTTGGAATGGAAATGAAAACATTTGATACTAGCTACTAACTTTTTGTTGAAGCTGGTTTGACCTTTGCTTTGGCAGGTTCAGGTTCTTTTACATAATTAAACACTTTACAACCAGTGATGGGTAAAGCACAGTAATAAGAGATTGAAATATGGTCTGGAACTCACCTTTCAAAGTAGGTGTTGGTTTGACATTCTCTTTTGCGTCCCCTATATCAACAGTAAAGTATAGGATATGATTTACAGTTTAAATTTTCAAGAATGGAGATTCAGTATGAGATAATACCTCATAATAAATCGAGCACATAAAAAATGACAAATGTAATAAATTATAAATATGTCAGTCACTTTTAGGATCGTAAACATATTTTGTATTGGCTGTAATGTGGAAGATAATATCAATAACTCAACTTCTTCCACACACACATGAGCCATATTTATTTTTAATACAGACAAAGCTCTCATCCAATACAAATAACACATTTGGAAGTGCATGCAAACAGCACATTTACTTAATTTGTAAAAAAATACATTGATTCATTAAGCTAACACTTTTATCCAAGCCAGTTGTTGCGTGTAACAAGTGAAGTAAATAAAGTCTTCCATTGCTTTACCTTTCTTAATGTTTGCTGCTTTGAGTTCCTTCATTGTCACAGGTTCTGGGAGTCAAGAAACCGAGTTCATTACACAATGCTTAGATTGTTCACATCTTGTAGGTTCTTATTTTATATCATAATTGTGGAAAAAAGTATGTAGATGTCTCATTATGTAAAAGGATGAGAAAAGTAAAATAGATAACTAATTCAAACCTTTCTTGGTTGCAGTTGATTTGGACTTGTCTTTCTGAGCCTTGGGTTCTAAGACTAAAAAGATTCATGTCAATTGAAATCTCAGTCATCACCATCATCTCACAGATACAGCATGTGGGCAAATCAAGCTTGTCAGTTACTGTCTGCAGAATTCCATAAATCCCAATAAAGCATTAGCAGCTCTACAGTGCAGCTACTAGAACTCTACGGCAGCAAAAGCTAATGTCATTATTCAATACCTTTCTTATGGGCTACTGATTTGACCTTTTGTCTGGAGACATCTGCTAAAGAAATTGTTGTAGTCAAACACCAAACATTGATATTGTGGTGCGTGATGTGTTTTTTAATTAATGTACTATGTGATATGGTATGATAAATGATAGATGTTGTGATCAACAAAAACGGCTGTATGTTATGATACAGCAATTTGATCATGATTCAGTTCCTATTTACCTTTCCTCAAAACAGGTGGTACGACCCTCTCTTTAGGCTTTATAGCTTGAGTTTGAAACCAAATAAAGTGATTGAAGTAATCTCCACAAATTGTTAATTTATGACAGATATATGACAGATATTGACAAATATCATATTTAAGTAAAATAGTTTTCAGAAATGCAAGATATCCATGTGGCTGTTAAAGAACTAAATGTACCTTTCTCTGCAGGTGCTGACTTGACCACTTTTGTAGCCTCGGGATCTACTTGCCAGAAAAAGCAATAAAATATCAGTGTTCCATGACCTCTGAAGACTGAAGACTAAATGTTGCTGTGTACAGAGATCCACTAAATAACATACCTTTCTTCACAGACACAGATTTAGCCTTTTCCTTTTTAGCGGTGGGCTCTGCATAAACAACTTTTGATGACACAAATACACCAAGTAAGGCCAGCATTATGTTAAGGTAGGTGTTGGTATGGAAACTACTAGGGGAAATTGGTTCTAAAACAATTGTCATTACAAATAATGAATACAAAATACAGTTTTAAAGGTTAATTCAATATTTGAAGGCAATAAGGGAAAGAACTCCAGCGCTAGGTCTTTATTGTGAGACCTTTACACACGTAGCACAAGATCCATTTCTTGTTGCATAACCTGACTTGTGCTTATCTATGACAGAATCTGGTACAATAGACAAACATTCCTGAAATAAATAAGCACTGATTCACATCCAGTGAAATTGCAAGTATACATAGATACAAAATATAAACTTCCTACTGTACCTTTCTTCAGAGCAGTCGGTTTAACTTTGTCTTTAGTAGCCTCCGGCTCTATTAAAAGAAACACGTGATTTTGAAAATCGAGTAAAATATTTGCATACAAGTAGTACTGTAAGTATCACAAGGCCAGCGCAGTCAGGAACTGATAAGATTTTCTAACTTTGTGTAGAATGGCAACACAACAGGTCATTGGAGTTATCTAGCAACACATTTAAACCAAAGGTGTTAGTTAGAAAGACAACAATGGGGCATACTAAGTTTAGTATCTTTCATCACAGCTGCTGATTTTGCCTTTACTTTAAGGGTGAAACTTCTCTCTTCAGAGAATATTGTAATTAATCCACTGGATTTCTGAGAACAGGAAGCAAATCCAGATATATGGTATACAATATGATACCAACTAACCAAAATGGTTAGTTCAGTCAAGGCAATCACGTATTAGATTTGAGCATTTATTGTTACATGACATGCACATGTAGGTTTGACTTCGGCGGAGTGGATAATCTAAGGAAAGCACTCCCTGCCTCCTCGATGCAACACATACATACATGACATATGAGGCAGGGAGCAATAGAGATATAATCCCCCATGATGGATGGAACATACACACAGCATGGGGGAGAAGGGGATGGTGAAGGGCGGCAGCAGCACTGATCATACAACAACTGTGAGTGTGTGTGTGTGCGTATCCGCTCGGCCTTTTAATGCCGTCTTATTGGACGTGGCCCAATGAGCTTTTAATGCTAACACAGGTGTGGTAATGAGCGGATGACACGCGCTGCCATGCCTGAACTAGCTGCCCCTATTAAATCTGACCTTTCTTTGCAGTTGCTGACGTGACTTTCTCTTTAGGAGTCTCTTGTTCTGAAACCCCCCATTAGAGAGTGTTGTTAGACAATCATTGCATTACTGTACATTCTGTTAATGTCTTTATATTTTTTTATATCTGGACCTGCATATTGCATAACTAATACCTTTCTTCAAAGCCACAACCTTGACCCTCTCCTTGGTAAGCGAGATATTTCTGTGAGAAAATTCAGCCTCTGTAAGAAAACATACAGTTTATGATCTTCAGTATGAAAAGGTCTAATGATTTGATGCTTGTGGAATCTATAGAAGCAATTAATCAAGTTGGGAGATCATTATTAACACAAACTCCTCATCAACAATGTAATCATACACAGAGAAAATTGGACCACTAAACTACCAAGCACTAAATCAACACCAAGACTACTCAAACCATGGAACACTACAGATACTAAACTATCGCCTCTACTCAAACAACACAACAGATACCTTTCTTCATAGGAACTCTGGTCTTTGATCTGGTCTTTGTTTTAGGTGTATCTGGCCCACGAGGGGAGAATACAATTGATACAGATACAAACAAGCTCACTTGTTTTTACATGTAGCTGTACATAGAAGTGTTGTTTAGCAATAGGAGAACACAACTGTTACCTTTCTGAATAGCTGGTTTGGCTTTCTCTTTCTCTTCTCTTCTTAGAGTTTCAGACTCTGAATTGAAATGAACAAATATTCCCATACTTCAGTTACATATTAAAACAGTATGTTTTAATAGAAGGTTACTCAGCGCTGCTTAAATGTTATGTAGCTATTGTTTATGAACATATGAACATTGACAGAAATCAAGGATCCCATGTTTCACCTTTTTTCACTGATTCTTGCTTGGTCTTGGCCTTTGGTGCATCAGGCTCTGTTACAAATAATATACATAATTTACCACATGTAACAAATCAAATGCAGCTACCAGGTAAATAATAAAATGAAGAGAAAATTAAAGGGACTAAAATGTGCACAGTAAATCTCAGTGGCACCTTTCTTTGCAGGAGCTGGTTTGGCCTTTTCCTTTGCAACATCTTGCTCTGCATCCAACACAGAGTGCATGTGAATCAGGAGCAACATGTTCAAATTTCATCCCAGACGCCTGAGGCTTCCCCAGGTCCCCATTGATCCATGTTTCTATACATACCTTTCTTCACAGCCTTTTCTTTCAAGGCCTCAGGTTCTGGAGGAAGGAAGATGAGAAATATATTGTATAATCAGTCATAAACTGAAAGATACAGAAAACATGCAATTTAGAACACCAGCCCTACCTTTCTTGACAGGTGCTGTTTTTACCTTCTTCTGGGGAACCTCTAGCACTAAAACAAAGAGTGTACTATAATGCATGACTATACATAACAACACGCACAATGTTTTGAACCATAATGTGTAAAATGTTGCAATAAGGAATTCATATATAAAGCTGAACCAGAACCAGATGACAGTAATGGGGTTGCTTAAAAACGCTTAGGATTCTATGGTAAACAAATACCAGTGGAAAGTAAGGAAAATAGATGAACACCTTTTTTTGACAGCACTAGTTTAACCTTCTCTGTTGTTACCACAGGCTCTATAACCAGAAATATTACCAGTGGATTGATGAATAAGTGCAAGAGCAAAACTCACAAATTACCCACATTTGCTCATAGTTGGAATGCAACTGAATGTTTTCCAGAGAGTTAGATTTAGTTCTACTGTTTTACGAGGCAATACAGGTAAGATGGGTGGAGGCTGATGCCATCAAATCTTGATAGTAAAATATGTACATGTCAAGAATTGTAAATGCAGGCTCAGACTCAAATCTCAAATGAATTGCCTTTTCAGCAACTGCTTTGCCTTTTTCTTTGACAACCATAGGTGCTAAAATGAAAATAAATAATGAAATGTAATTTAATTCGCACAAAAAAACAGGCCCTCCAGCAACCACATCAAAGGAAAGCAAACTGTACCTTTAGTTGGGATCACTGGCTTGGCTTTCTCTTTAGGAGTGTCTGCTTCTGAAATCAACAAATGTTCAATAAATGCAGCGGTAAGACAACATTGCATTTACTATTCAGAGCTATAGAAAAAGTTTGAACTTGTCTTTGGTGATTTTTAATGCCAAATAATACATAGTAAAGCACACTTTGACCTGAAAGAATCTTAAAGATGCATCAGACATGAGTCTGCAGTATACTACTACTAAAACTTAAATGCCGGTTTAAACAATCAACAAAAGCATGATCATGTCTTTGACTATTTAACTTTAGATGTTGGTTTGGGTTTCTCTTCAGTTTCTAAAAAAGGTTTTCATTAAGGGACAGTCAACAGTTGAGAGAGGGTAGGAGGGCGCTTCTCATCCCATCAGTAGATGGCATGTGTAATGTTGTTTAGAGTGCAGGGTAAGGTTGCTGGGACATTGGGATGTATAAGATGTTCGGGAAATGGGACACACAAGACTTTTGGATAAGGCAATTGATCAAACGAATGGTCCATCAATTTTGCATGGCCATGTATAACATGAACCTTTCTTTGAAGAGGATGTCTTGGTTTTTTCTTTCAGAAGAGTTTCTGAATTAAATGGACACAGACGCCAATGTTACTCACAGACACCAATTGACATCAGAAATATCAGAGGGACAAAAAATTTAAGTGTAACCTTTCTCAGGAGCTGCAGGCTCGGTCTTCTGTTTAGGAGCTTCTGCTTGTAAATCAAACAGTGTAAAAAAGTAATTACCTTCTGACTGTAAACGGACTGACACTGCATGAAGGGGAACTGGGAACACACACGAAGAACTACTAGTAGGACAGAAACAAGTTCACACCTTCTCGGGGCCCGACCTTCACCCTCTCCTTTGTAAGGGACACATTTCGGTGGGAAACTCCAGCCTCTGTGTAAGAAAGACACGTTTGTTTCTCAAGGCATAGTACTGTGGGGACCCTGCACTTTATGAAGTTGTCTGGGGGTTGAACTACAATAAATGGACATTACATTATTGGTGGATTCCGGGAGGTCACCTTGAAGTTCTGGGTGACAACAGGTGTTAAGGGAAGGTTTTCAGGGGATTGGGTCTCTCTTGAGTTGTAACTGTTGTGACGAACCTGAGTTCCACTGTTATTAGCAACTGTTGTGTTAGCTTGTTAGATTTACATTTACATTTGGTGATTTAGCAGACGCTCTTATCCAGAGCGACTTGGAGTAAGTACAGGGCAAGTACAGGGTAAGGACATTCCCCCCGAGGCAAGAAGGGTGAAGAGCCTTGCCCAAGGACACAACTTCATTTTGCACGGCCAGGAATTGAACCAGCAACCGTCTGATTAGTAGCCTGATTCCCTAACCGCTCAGCCGCTGTACTTACTGTAAGTCGCTTTGGATAAGAGCGTCTGCCAAATGACTAAATGTAAATGTAATGTAAGCTAATTGGTACCTGTAAACATTTGATCATACCTTTGATTGATGGGGCCGATCTTGATTTTTCCTTTGATGTGACAGCTTCTACAAGGATATACAGTACAGTATGCTTTAATGCCTCCTTGAGAAAAAATTAACATACAAATACTTAAATGTAAACAGCATACTCTACTACACCTGTCTTCACTGTAGTTGGTTTTGGCCTGTCTTTAGTAACTTCAAGATCTAAACAAATGTTACCATGTTTCTTCAGCCAAAAACATGTTCAGTGAAATAGTTCACGTTTGCCAATGTAGAGATACAAAGCAATGGCTACCATAGCAACTGCTTTAGCACGTCTGCATGCTTTACTCCAGTCTACAGTGTATGTATTCTACAGCAAATTTTAACAGTAACTTTTAACAGTAACTGACATCACTTTCAACATGTTAGGTATGAGTGGGAGGAAAAAGGAATACCTTTCTTAATTGGCACTACTTTCACCCTCTCCTTGGTAAGAGAAGCATTCTTGTGGGTGCCCTCTTGCTCTGTCAAAATAACATACAAATGTGTAAGCTCAAACATTACCACAGGACTAATGGTAGATGCACGTTGACTACTAGATTTTATGTGATGCACTGAGATTGCAAAATGATTAATCGAGACATGTGAAAGGAAAAAGGTCTTACCTTTCCTTTCAACAACTGTCTTGGTCTTCTCTTTAGAAGCAGCAGTCTCTGCAACACGAAACATTCATGTTACTAAAGTGATTCTATTTCAATGTTGAATAGGATCAAGGGTTGTTTGATTGCTGTTTGAAAGCCTAAATTTGTTAAATCGAAGGACAAAATAAATGTGTGAATGTGTACCTTTCATAGAAGGACCTGCCTTCTTGGCCTTCTCTTTTGGAAGTTCTGCTTGTAGTTCATAAAATAAAATGATAAAAGTGTTAGATCTTCTGTCACATATTATAGCCAGCTTGAATGTTATAAATCTCACAGCTTTAACCTCTAAATAAAATTGTGACTGTAGGTGAACCAAGATTTGAAATACATAAATGCGTCCCGCAGAATGGAATTATGAATTTCTTTGTTGAAGTTTGTAAAGTATTTTCTTTGATAATTTCAGTTTACTCTAGCATTCTTTATACAATAAATAACTTTTTTGCTGTGTCTTCACCATTCACTTCCATAAAATTGTATATTGTATAAATAAATTCTTTTTACCCTTCTTTGGAGGAGTTGCTTTGGGAACTGTAGTTGGTTCTGCAGGTTCCGTATCTAAACAAAATGATAATTGGAATTCAATTTCCAAAATATTACATTTAAATCACATAAAAATAATTAAAAGTTTGATACCTTTTTTAGCTAGAGACGGTTTGGCCTTTTTGTCAACTTCAACTTCTATCATAAGTAAAAGAAAATACCACAAATACTGCATAAATGACAAGTGACATAACCTTACAAGGAACACAGGAAAATTATAGGAATTTGATACCTTTCTTTGCAGGAGAAGCTTTGGTCCTTCCTTTAATGACTTCTGCTTCTAAACAGTAACAGTAAAGTAAAATTTTGGATCCACGTTCTCTCACTCAAAATATCTCTTATATCAGAGGAATGTAAAATAGGGCTTGTAGCCTTAGGAAAATAGACATCAATTTACATGCATATAATATATAACAATATTTTGAAGAGGTTAACGGTCAAATCAACAATCCTCAATTTTTTTTGATTTATGTTTTTCACAAGCTGTCCTTTCTTCCTTTACCTCTTTCACTACAGCCATTTTAGTTGCATCTATGTAATATTAATAGTATTATTTAAGCAATTATGGAGCTTTCAGTTTGTCAAATTGAAATCACTTGCATTTAAAAGGTAATTATTTGAAATTTAAGTGTAAAGGTCAAACATTTTTTAAGCATATTATGATACAGCACTGTTGAATACAAAACCCAAATTACAGCAGCAAAACTAACATTGTTAATTAGGCCTGGTTGTTAATCTCAGTATCATCAGAAGATTGAGTGAAATAACAGAAGAAGCCCTGTCATGGTACATGGTAGATGTTGATTGCAGGTTTCTATGCAAAAACATATAATGGACATCAAAAACCAACGTTCAAGCCATTGCTTATACGTAATACAAAATAAACTGTTTTATAGTACAGTATGGCATGTGGTATGTTGGGTATGATTTATATAGTTTTTTTTTAAAGCTTTGCAATGCTGGTTTTTATTTTTTTTATTATGTCTCAGAGGGTGCTACTCATCAAGCAAGCTAAGTAGTTAACAAACCGTACTATGTTCAATAGTAAGGCCAACTTTTCTTGACGAGAAACCAGCAATGTACAAAAAATGTGGCCAACTATACCTTCTTTCTTAACAACATAAGCTGCCTTCTCTTTTGGAAGTTTGATCTCTTTGTCTTCCTTTGTCTGGACAAGTACTATTCTAGGTGGATCCTCTAGAAGCCCCAAAAAGGAAAAGTTGTGACGTTGCAGAGGCTCAGGCTACTAATTAATTCTACATAACTTCAACATAATATTTTGTATGATAAGCATGGGAGTCTTGTGAAACCTACTTTAACTACAAGAATATGTTAATGATTCATTTGACACATTTAAATATCAGTGTTCATAGATGTGTAGAGGGATCTAACCTGTTTCTTTGACATCAAGATCGGCCTTTTTCAAAGTAGGCTTTATGTCGGCCTTCGACTCTTTTGGGACTTTCCCCTCCTTCTCAGCCCTCACCTCCTTCATCTCAACCTTCACCTCTTTTTGGTCAGCTTGTTTTTTCTTGGGCATCACCTCCTTTACCGGCTTCTTGTCGGTCTTCACCTCTCTTTTGTCACCCTCTTTTTTCTCTGGCTGCAGTGCAGCCGTAACCTCCTTCTTGACCTTTACTTCTCCTTGGTCTTCCTCATTTATCTTGGCTTTCACCTCCTTCTTGATTGCCTCCCCCTCTCTCTCGGCTTTCACCTCCTTCTCAGCCTTGACCGACCCCTTTTCGGGCTTCATGTCTTTCTTGTCAGCCTTGATCTCCTTTTTGTGAATCTCAATTTTCTCTGCTGCCACTTTGGGCTTAACTGCCTTTAAGGATTTTGACTCCTTGATGGCCTCAACCTCCTTTTCGGCCTTCACCACCTTTTTGCCAAACATCTTTTTCTCTGGCTTTACCTCCTCATCAGTCTTGATGGCTTCCTTCTCAGACTTCACCTCTTTCTTGTCAACCTTGGTCTCTTTTTTGTGAGCCTCTTTTTTCTCTGAGGTCACCTTGGCCTCAACCTCCTTTTCGGCCTTTACCACTTTTTTGCCAAACACTTTTACCTCTGGCTTCACCCTCTCCTCAGTCTTGATGGCTTCCTTCTCGGGCTTCACCTCTTTCTTGTCAGCCTTGGTTTCTTTTTTGTGAGCCTCTATTTTCTCTGAGGTCACCTTGGCCTCAACCTCCTTTTTGGCCTTTACCACTTTTTTGCCAACCACTTTTTTCTCTGGCTTCACCCCCTTGTCAGTCTTGATGGCTTCCTTCTCGGGCTTCACCTCTTTCTTGTCAGCCTTGGTTTCCTTTTTGCGAGCCTCTATTTTCTCTGATGTCACCTTGGCCTCAACCTCCTTTTCGGCCTTTACCACTTTTTTGCTAAACACTTTTACCTCTGGCTTCACCTCCTCCTCAGTCTTGATGTCTTCCTTCTCGGGCTTCACCTCTTTCTTGTCAGCCTTGGTTTCCTTTTTGCGAGCCTCTATTTTCTCTGATGTCACCTTGGCCTCAACCTCCTTTTCGGCCTTTACCACTTTTTTGCTAAACACCCTTTTCTCTGGCTTCACCTCCTCCTCAGTCTTGATGGCTTCCTTCTCAGACTTCACCTCTTTCTTGTCAGCCTTGGTCTCTTTTTTGTGAGCCTCTATTTTCTCTGATGTCACCTTGGCCTCAAACACCTTTTCGGCCTTTATCTCTTTTTTGTCAACCACTTTTTTCTCTGGCTTCACCCCCTTGTCAGTCTTGATGGCTTCCTTCTCGGGCTTCACCTCTTTCTTGTCAGCCTTGGTCTCTTTTTTGTGAGCCTCTATTTTCTCTGAGGTCACCTTGGCCTCAACCTCCTTTTCGGCCTTTACCACTTTTTTGCCAAACACTTTTACCTCTGGCTTCACCCTCTCCTCAGTCTTGATGGCTTCCTTCTCGGGCTTCACCTCTTTCTTGTCAGCCTTGGTTTCTTTTTTGTGAGCCTCTATTTTCTCTGAGGTCACCTTGGCTTCAACCTCCTTTTCGGCCTTTCCCTCTTTTTTTTCAACCACTTTTTTCTCTGGCTTCACCCCCTTGTCAGTCTTGATGGCTTCCTTCTCGGGCTTCACCTCTTTCTTGTCAGCCTTGGTTTCTTTTTTGTGAGCCTCTATTTTCTCTGAGGTCACCTTGGCCTCAACCTCCTTTTCGGCCTTTACCTCTTTTTTGTCAACCACTTTTTTCTCTGGCTTCACCCCCTTGTCAGTCTTGATGGCTTCCTCCTCGGGCTTCACCTCTTTTTTGTCAGCCTCAATATCCTTTTGGTAGGCCTCTTTTTTCTCTGATGTCCCCTTGGCCTCAACCTCCTTTTCGGCCTTTACCTCTTTTTTGCCAAACACTTTCACCTCTGGCTTCACCCTCTCCTCAGTCTTGATGTCTTCCTTCTCGGGCTTCACCTCTTTCTTGTCAGCCTTGGTTTCCTTTTTGTGAGCCTCTATTTTCTCTGAGGTCACCTTGGCCTCAACCTCCTTTTCGGCCTTTACCACTTTTTTGCCAAACACCTTTTTCTCTGGCTTCACCTCCTCCTCAGTCTTGATGGCTTCCTTCTCAGACTTCACCTCTTTCTTGTCAGCCTTGGTCTCTTTTTTGTGAGCCTCTATTTTCTCTGATGTCACCTTGGCCTCAAACACCTTTTCGGCCTTTACCTCTTTTTTGTCAACCACTTTTTTCTCTGGCTTCACCCCCTTGTCAGTCTTGATGGCTTCCTTCTCGGGCTTCACCTCTTTCTTGTCAGCCTTGGTCTCTTTTTTGTGAGCCTCTATTTTCTCTGTTGTCACCTTGGCCTCAAACACCTTTTCGGCCTTTACCTCTTTTTTGACAACCACTTTTTTCTCTGGCTTCACCCCCTTGTCAGTCTTGATGGCTTCCTTCTCGGGCTTCACCTCTTTCTTGTCAGCCTTGGTCTCTTTTTTGTGATCCTCTATTTTCTCTGAGGTCACCTTGGCCTCAACCTCCTTTTCGGCCTTTACCACTTTTTTGCCAAACACTTTTACCTCTGGCTTCACCCTCTCCTCAGTCTTGATGGCTTCCTTCTCGGGCTTCACCTCTTTCTTGTCAGCCTTGGTATCTTTTTTGTGAGCCTCTATTTTCTCTGAGGTCACCTTGGCCTCAACCTCCTTTTCGGCCTTTCCCTCTTTTTTTTCAACCACTTTTTTCTCTGGCTTCACCCCCTTGTCAGTCTTGATGGCTTCCTTCTCGGGCTTCACCTCTTTCTTGTCAGCCTTGGTCTCTTTTTTGTGAGCCTCTTTTTTCTCTGAGGTCACCTTGGCCTCAACCTCCTTTTCGGCCTTTACCACTTTCTTGCCAAACACTTTTACCTCTGGCTCCACCTCCTCCTCAGTCTTGATGGCTTCCTTCTCAGGCTTCACCTCTTTCTTGTCAGCCTTGGTTTCTTTTTTGTGAGCCTCTATTTTCTCTGAGGTCACCTTGGCCTCAACCTCCTTTTCGGCCTTTACCTCTTTTTTGTCAACCACTTTTTTCTCTGCCTTCAAATCCTCATCAGTCTTGATGGCTTCCTTCTCGGGCTTCACCTCTTTCTTGCCAGCCTTGGCCTCAAACTCTTTTTCGGCCTTTACCTCTTTTTTGTCAACCACTTTTTTCTCTGGCTTCACCCCCTTGTCAGTCTTGATGGCTTCCTTCTCGGGCTTCACCTCTTTCTTGTCAGCCTTGGTTTCTTTTTTGTGAGCCTCTATTTTCTCTGAGGTCACCTTGGCCTCAACCTCCTTTTCGGCCTTTACCACTTTTTTGCCAAACACTTTTACCTCTGGCTTCACCTCCTCCTCAGTCTTGATGGCTTCCTTCTCGGGCTTCACTTCTTTCTTGTCAGCCTTGGTCTCTTTTTGGTGAGCCTCTATTTTCTCTGATGTCACCTTGGCCTCAACGTCCTTTTCAGCCTTTACCACTTTTTTGCCAAACACCTTTTTCTCTGGCTTCACCTCCTCATCAGTCTTGATGGCTTCCATCTCGGACTTTACCTCTTTCTTGTCAGACTCTGTTTTGTAGGCCTTCACATCCTTCAACTCCTTGACTGTCATCTTGGGTTCAATGGCTGTAGTGGAAACAGAGGACAGTAATAAATTGACACGCATGAAAATAACAATACATAGATACCATGTGGGTGAATAGATGTATTGCTATACTGCAAAAAGTGGTCCAACAACATCCTCCATCTCCTTGTCAGTTTTGGATTTTATTTCAACTTTAAAAAACGATTAAGTACATCTATTGACATGATGTACCATACGTAGGCCTACTCAATTTCAGTCCCAGCTCATGTCCAACATGATTGTATTTCCACACAGTGTCTTGACGGCCCACCTGTCATTTTAGTCTGGTGAGCAAATCTCCTCCTCAGAGGCCCTGTCTCGTTCACTGCTTTTATTTCTTCAGCAGACTTCTTCAGAAGTTCATCTGTTTTATGAAATAACAAACATTGTTTAAAAAGAAATGATGTGCCAATGTATTTGTATATGTACATGTGTTTGTATGTATCTGTGTGTGTGTATCATGTGATTCATGATGTAAAAAATGGTACTGGAAGTGCATGCAGCAGCACATCCTGTATGAGCAAAGCAACAGACAAGTCAGTAAAATAAGTGTAATATGAAACTTAGACTACTTGTCCACAGTGCTGCACAACATCATGTATAGCATATGCAGCAGAAATCTCATAGCATCCTCAAATACACTTTAATACACTAGAAAATGCCAAGGTACAGCATATTACCTTTAGGCTGTAGCTTTTCTGCCTTTTTCACACTGGTCTCAGCCTCTCCAATCTTGTCCTCAGAAAGCTCTTCCTCCTTCTCTTTCTCAGACTTTCTCTCGAGTTTCACAGGCTTCTCTTTTTTCTCTTCATTCTTTTTCCTCCTTTGCACTCTCTCCAATTTTCTGACCTGTGCAGCCCTGAGATCTATAAGCAACAACAAACACCATAAGATAATACATGTGTTTGGTATCAGATTTTTTTTTTTTGGGCACTGCAGCTTTTGTCATGAAATGGGGAAACTTGTTTTTCTTACCTTTAAGAACCTCCTCTACCTCCTGTTTTGCTCGTCTTTCTGTTGATTCCCTGAGAACTACATAACATACATGTACGTTTATTCTGCAGAAGAACTCTGCTGAGGCAGGGGTAGGTGATATAATAACCATGTAGTTCTGGGAATCATTCAAAGTACATGCATACAATGTTAAAGGATACTTAAGGCATCAACTGTTATAGTTTATCACATCAATGTTACTGTAGTATATGAAAACACATAAAATATAACAAATTCAAATTAATTCATTCGAAGGTCATAAATCATATTGCAGCTATTGGATTGGATGTTGCTATATTTGGCACAGTAGTGTTGCAAAGTGGGGTTGTTCTGAGTGATTAAAACTTTTTTTGCAGTGTGTCAAGACACTGAATGAACACAACACTGTAGCTTTTGAAAGGCTATGTGTGTACTTCAAGGTTTCATCCAAGATGTTGTTTCCCTTCTGTTATTCTATTTATAGGTCATATTAGAATTTCATGTCCCAAACATGAAAATGGCTAACATTGATATTAAATATATCAGGTTGAGCCATTATACACTTTTCTTTATACTATCTTTGAAATAAACATTTGTAAGTGTATGCACTAAATTGTCAAGTCCAAAATGTTAGTTGCGCAAACTCAACAGTCAATACAAATATTTATTTTAACTAATTTGTCACCAAAACTAGCATAGCTATGCTACTGACAGCCATTTGAAATTAACAACTTTCCTTGGAAACAAATGTTACAGATGGGTAACAAAAATACTTGCTTAAATGTTTTCACACACTCCACTTCACACACCATTTGCACTACTGCACAATTTCTGTCAATCTTTGATCATCTTTGCTGATTCAAATTTGTTATATAAAATCTCTATACCTTTGTCATCTTTTGTGTCTTTGCCTTGGTAATCTTCCACCTTGGGGGCCTCTTCATCAAGTTTGAGATGGGCCCTTGATCCGATTCTCCTTATTTGCTCATAAGGAATATGTACATTCCTCTTCCGTTTGGGTTCTGTTTTCTTGCTTTCGCTGTTGTTGTTGTTTTCATCATCATCAATGATGTCAGAGTAATCTTCATCATCTGTAACAGGAGGTGTTGTTTCCTTTTCTTCCTCTTCCTCTTCAGATGCAATGCCAGTCATGATGTCAACAACATCAAACTTTTCAGTTGTCAGGACGACATGATCATCCTCTTCATTTACAGGCTCATGTTTCTCTTCTTCCTCTTTCTCCTTATCCTTCTCTTTCTTCTCTCTCTTCACCTCCACCTTTTCCTCCTCCTCCTCCTCCATTACTTCTTTTGCAGGCTCTTCTTCTTTCTTTATCTCCTCATTCTCTACCACTTTTTCTATGGCAGCCTTGTTTTCCTCCACTGGTTGCTCTTCCTTCTCCTCCTCTTTCACCTCTTCATTTGCTGGTTCCTCCTCCTCCCCCTCCTCCTCCTCCTCTTTAAACTCTTCATTTGCTGGTTCCTCCTTCTCTTCTTTCACCTCTTCATTTGCTGGTTCCTCCTCCTCCTGCTCCTCCTCCTCGTTCACCTCTTCATTTGCTGGTTCCTCCTCCTCCTGCTCCTCCTCCTCTTTCACCTCTTCATTTGCTGGTTCCTCCTCCTCCTCTTTTACCTCTTCATTTGCTGGTTCCTCCTCCTCCTCTTTTACCTCTTTATTTGCTGGTTCCTCCTGCTCCTTCTCCTCTTTCACCTCTTCATTTGCTGGTTCCTCCTCCTCCTGCTCCTCCTCCTCTTTCACCTCTTCATTTGCTGGTTCCTCCTCCTCCTCTTTTACCTCTTCATTTGCTGGTTCCTCCTCCTCCTTTGCCTCTTCCTTCCCAGGCTTTTCTTCTTTCTTCTCCTCCTTCACCTCCTTCTCCTCTACTGCCTCTTCTACGACAGCCTGCTCTCCTTCCTCATCTTGTCCAATGCCTGGCATGTCCTGTTCCTCGTCACCACCAGCTTCTAATACCACCTGGTGTTTGAAATGAAGATCACCAGTCTTCTTTTTCTCCTCCTCCTGTTTCTTCGTTTCTTCTCTTCCTTCATCCGGATGGTTATCTTCTGCCTCAACAGCCTTCTGTAAGGGTTGGGCCTGCTCCTGTGCTTCCTTCTCTTCTTCCACCACCTCTCCTTCTACCTTCTCTTCCTCTACCTTGACTTGATGATCTGTCTCTTCTGGTTGCTCTGTATCCTTTTTCAAGTGGGCCTTTGATCCTATTCTTCGTACCTTCTCGTAGGTAATGCGGACATTCCTCCTCTGCTTATGTTCCGTGTTCTTGGTCTCGTCGGCATCCTCTTCCTGCAACTCCGCCTCCATGTTGTCTCCATCAGAGACTGCTTCATCCAGTGGTCCTCCAAGATCTAGATTTCCTTCATCATCTTTATCTACATCAGTGACGTAATAGGAAAACATTGAGTGTCTTACTCAAGTGTGTTCTATATCTTGTCAGAAGCTGATTCTCGTGGATACAAGCCAAATTTTTATATCAAGTAAACATATATTTTTTAAATACCATGGTCCTCCTCTGCCTCTTTCACATCCTCCATGGATGCCGTGTCGTATTTCTCCTTCTCCGTCTCTGAAGAAACACTGATCTTGTCCTCTTCTTTGGTGTGCGTCAGTTCTGCAACTGTGTCATCAAGTCATTTTTATCTTTCACTGGTTTCTATCACTCCCCACACAACACCATTAGCATTTGTCACAAGTGAGAGGTTGCAGATGCAAACACAGGATTTAGGACACTGAATTTATGGAGGGAGGTGAATATGGTAAACGTGGACATCTATGTACACGATCCTTTGTAAAGTTAGTCGTAGAGAACATACTGTATGCATACTACATGTGGCAGTATTGCGGGAACAAATGAAAGATTCCAAGGAAAAGATATATCAGAAATACATTCCATCCAACACAACAGGTGTCACTCATCAGTAAGTTAAAGAGAAGTTGCTGGAAAAATGCTGGAGTGGGAACGGCGATGTGAAGACATGAGGAGAAATGCAACTCCAGGTCCACATTTCACAAAGACCTTTCATGCAGTACACTCTAATACTGATATGCACACCAATGTCAGTGGAAATGAGTGCAGAAATCATGGAATGCCAGAAGATTATCACATAACAATGTTTTAATGAACAAACTGCAACAGAAATGAAACAAAACATATGCAGTCAACAAGTCCAAAACCACACAGTCATGTGTTTATTATATTGTTTGTACCACGGCATTAACATAAAATAATGACCATGCCTTGACGCATTAATGATTTCAAACTAAATTAAACAGAAAGGGATTAATTGACTTGGTTCACAGATGTTTGCCGATGCAATCATGTGTAGTGATGAATGAAAATGTAATTTGATCAGTGATGTATATGCAAGTTCAGTCTAAAATAGAACAAATAAAAACAAGTTTGACAGCAAACAGGACAACCAAACCATTCAACTTTAAGAAATAACTTCTGTTGATTGATCCCAAATTATCCATGGCAAATGCAAGTTTTGTATTCATGTAAAACTTTTTCATAAACTGGGCAAATAACAGTGCTTACCTTTTTCCAAAGGTGGTAAAAACTCTCCTTGGATTGGATAAAGAGAAAATAATCAGTGGATATACGCAGAATCAAGAAAATTGATATTTGTCTAGATCAAGTACTAATACCAAGACAAGGCTAAAAAAAAGCAATTAATACTACTGACCTTTCCTCCTAATAAGATGTATCTCAGATGGTGTAGATTCACCTACAGTAAGTGAACAGACATTGGCAACACTTTACATTAAGGTTACATCAACTACCGTAACTACCTATAATATAGGTCCAATATTGTTAAAACATTACGACTCACGTTACTAACAGGAATTGCTTTGTAATTGAATGGTGTCATGTGGCACGAGGTAAGTGGATGTTTTAAAGAAGCAGTTGAATTAATTACAACATCCACTAACCCCCAGAAAAGAATTACCAGCATTCAATTATCAATGATATTGTAATCTGATGAGGAATATACCTTTGTCATCCATGATCATGTTTGACAGATAAGCTAGAAATGTGTTCCTCTTGTCTGTGATCTCCACCATGGCATCTGTGACCACTTGCATCGGGTCAAAGGATATGTCTGGAATGACCCCTTGGAAATATCAGCAGGTTAGCTTCTGCCCTCATGAAAAGTCTTCTCATAGCAAGTAAAAATCTCCTTCTAAACAAGCACTACATTCAGTAAAGCTGTCCATTCTTTGTATACAATATTGATTTACACACAGACACACTGTTGTTCATTGAAGGCAAGTCAAAGGCAAAACAATACCTTGGTCTCCCAATAGTAAGTGGGAGAGGTAGTCCACAAGAATGTTCTTCTGCTCAATGATTATGTCCACTGTTCTAGTGAGAACCGTCATGGGACTGAACTTCACATTTAGGACGCCTGAAAAACCCAGGATGGAATTCAAACCAAAGGTTATGTGTCGGTGGAACAAAACACCTTAAACACTTTAAAGGTAGTCAAAACAATCTGATGTGAATTGTGTTTTTGAAGGTTATAGAAAGTTTTGAAGGTTACAAAAATATACTGGAAGGAGAAAACATTTTTTTACTTAATTGAAGAAAGTTACACTAAGTTCTACTGCATTGTACCTTGCAATAGGTTCCATAAGTATGCCCAAAGTGAGCTCATCCATTCAGAGACAGTCTCCACGATTATCATGGGGTTAAAGCCCACCCATTGAAGAGCAGCTGTTTAGAAGTACCATTAACACATCGTTTTAGTCGTTTAGCAGACTATCTCATACTAAATACTACGATTTTAAAGGAAGTGCATTCCAGTCAAGAAGGTTTAGTCTGTTACTGTGTCCTTTTTTGTACTGTTTAAATGAAACAACACATTTTTAGCTCCTGACATTACATGACACAGTCCAAGCACAACATCATAGAGACATTCTTGCCAAAACATGACGGATATATACCTTTCACACTATCCACGAAAGTGTCCAAAGCACTACAAAGAATGTCTTGTATGGCGTCCCCCACTTTACACATGAGGCCATTGATAACCTCAAAGACACCTCGGCCTATGACTACAGGGTCAATGTAGCTCAAGTCGTATTTTCCTGTAGAAAAACAAAGACATCATGTAGCTCAGCCAATGTCCTCATTACACCCCTAAAAAAACACCCAAAATGTCTTCTACTCAGTGAGTGTGCTCAGACAATTAGAGACACCACTGTCTCTGGGTAAAAAATCATGAGGTCCCACAATAAATTTAGGTCAGCCAGTATGTTTGGATGATGATATATGACATAATGGCATTTCTAAAAGGCAAGGTACCCTTTAGAAGTTCCAACATAGTTCTGAAAACATATTGTACAATGCCAACCACTTCACTCATGAGGCATTTGGTAAACTTGAAGACACCTCTGCCAATGACCACAGGGTCAGTGTAGCTAAAATTATATTCTGCTGTGGGAAACAAGAATGCCATGTAGGTCTGCAAATAATTGTATCCTTAAAGCAAAAAACGAAACAAAAAACACGTAGAATCTTGTCTGTGAGTCAGCTTAGCCATGTTAGGACACCCTAATTATTGGGTTGAAGCTCATTGGGTTAATTCAATTTATGTCAGGTTTTATTCCATCATCATGTAATCATTAGTACTGTACATATTTTGTCATTACATATTTGTAAAATATGTGACACTATGTTGTGTATGACAGAATCTAAACACATTTCAAAAATCAAAGTACCTTTTAGAAGATCCAGGATAGTATCAAATACAGTACAAAGCGTGTCTTGTATGGTGCTCCCAGCTTCTGACATGAGGTCATTGGTAGCCTCGAAGGCACCTCTGCCTATGATCACTGGGTCAATGTAGCTTAAATAAAAGTTTCCTGTAGAAAAAAAGGATATGTTAACAACTGTTAACAAATGTATTAAAAAAGTTCCCAATATATAAACAGACAGTATTGTAAACAATACTGTCAGGAGGGGGGGGTCAACACTGCGTAAAGCATTAAAATACCTTCTTCATCAGAAAGGTAGCTCACAAATTCTTCTTTCGCATCTGTTATTTCCTCAGTTGCAAAGTTAATAGCAGTCATTGGGTCCAGTTCAGGAACAAGTTCTGAAGAATACCAAATGTAAAATGTCTCAAATATCCATTGTTTTACATATAAAGATCCTCTATTGAATGTCTCCTGTACCTTGCGCTCCATTGAACAAGTTGGATATGTCATCTACAGCCTCATTTATAGCTTTCATGGGATCCATGACAATTTCTTGAATATCTAAAGAGTATTAAATACAAAAATGTTATAGAAAATATTTAAATATACATATATAATTTGGGAAGAAAATAAAACGGAACAAATAATTTAACAAGCTATCCATCATGTCCAAATTCACTATGACAAACCAAGCAAAGAGTCAACAGTTTCCTCAGAAAATTCATGACAACGAACCAGTAACCCCTTTGTATTCCACAATCTCGAACATCATGACGCCTGCCCCGATCCAGCAGAGGAGAAAAGCCAGGGCCACCAGCAACTCCACAGAGAAGCTCAGCGTCCGCAACAACCAGAAGCCCGGGGACTTTGGAGGAGACGACATACGCCCCGTTTCTCTGGTGTGCCCGTCGGCTACGTTGGGGGAAAGGGAGGAAAAGGGGGGGGGGGGGCGATTTCCAAATCTGAGCGCATTATGACCAGTCCTAAAAACATATTTGATGGTATAAACGCTGTGGCACATTGTTTAAAAAAACAATCCCCCTCCTTTTACACACATAAATGGTTTAGCTTACTGTGTTACCGGTTATCTACAGCCAACATAACTGGTAACTTTTTAAAATTTACACATGGAGTATTTTATTTTATTATACCAGCCATAGGAAGACAACACTGTTGACACATTTTCTCATGGCACATTATCTTGTGAAACTTTACTGTAAATGGACAGTATTGTAAGACTGTGAAGGGTTGGTACTATTCGTACTATACGGTACTGTACCTAACAAGACAAACAGCTGCATCATGCACTAGACATGCAGCTAGCCTCTAAGGACAGCTGAGAGAGATTGTCCTCAGGAGCTTCGAGATATGATCACAGGATGTGGATCTTTGCCTTGCGTCAAGCTATTGTCTTCTGTTTTTACTGCATGGCTCATTATTGAATTCATCATTTCTAAACCTCATCCCTAACAAGAGGTCTGGATTTGCTTGATGGCTCAGATCAATGATGATCCATCATAACTCTCCTTCCCAGAGCACAGAAAGGTCCATTTGTTTCTTCAGCAACATAGACACCACTCAGGTGGTGGACTTTTGGGTTTATTTGATCAATAATTAAAACCCAAGTCAACACTTTGGTTGAGTTTGAGTAGAGTTTAAAGGTATGGATAGTACTTTATATCTGTCACTGTATGCAGTCATGTGTAAAAGGCTGTTATATGGAATAATGTGGGAGAGGATGTTCATGGTAAGAGGATATTTTTGTCCTTGGCTGTTATGTACTACTGGTGGTGTTGGGTAGGTTTTAAACACTGCCAAAGTCATCACACCTCCTTCCCTTACTTCAAGTGCTGCTTCAACATAAGCGTAACTTCCATGATCCACTCCTCCAAACATAAACACATGAAGAATCACTAACAAACAAGCATTTTAAAACACCTACAACTCAGAACACCAGAATGTCAGTTGTCATTTTCAGGCAATGCTACTTGTTATCAAGCCTTGCCCATAAGACTTTTTTCTGTCATTGTTTGTGAAAGGTTGTTTATGTTTGTATCAGTTTAACTGTGTTACATACAGTCAGCTACAGAGCCAGAGAGTTCCAACAGCCAGTGGCCACTGCAGCACTGTCATGTTCCAGGGTGGTGCTATTCAATCTCAGGCTACATGATACATACATGATATGTGGTATTTATAGCAACCAACATTCACTACATTTTACAAACAGGAGATGTCATAGAAACAAGAATGGCCTCCTGATAACATACATTGTTTATATTGTGGCAGAAACATACGATGAAGCAATAGATTATTGTAGTTATAATTTAAGGAACCCGAAAGGTGTGCCAGCTTTACCTTGAGGAGCAGCTGCCGCCATGATGATTATGAAGACTTAATATCAGGCACAAACCCTCAGCAGAGAAGCAAAGCTTCTAAGTAGGAACTAAGCAGACTCTTTGAAATCCAAACAGTTACTTAGATTCCAACCAAATCTAAAAAGGAAAACAAAATTCCATTAATTAACGTTCCAGCTCAGTTAACCCAGTGAACTCCTTGGTTTTGAGACTCTCTACACGTAATCCAAAGGTCGAAGTTTTCTGAAGAAAAAGGAAACGTTTAAAAAGGTTTACAGTTGCAGAGCTGCCGGTGTCACAGCATTGCAGAGGGGGGTCTGGGAAAGACAGCTAGAAGGGGGGGAAGAGCGCCAAACCAGGGGCAGAGTAGGGAAAGGGGACAGCAGATGACAAGCCCAGCATGTGTTGTTGGTGCCTCACATGGGTATAGGTCAAAAGACGGCACAGGCGGCTGGAGGGGTTGGGGCCGCAAGGTAACCTTATCCCCTGTAGCCTGGGTTTATTCTTAGCCAGGACTTTCAGTGCTCCAGCACAGCTCCGCCGGGCCTTTTTAGGCGGTTGGGGGTTGTACGGAGCCAGGGAGCTCCCAGAGAGGTCTGTCACGACACTAGAGCTCTGAAGACTCTGAAGGTGTCACAGGTCAGATGACACAGTGCTCCTAACAGGGACAACCACTACAATGTGGCATCAACTGATGTTGGTCTTCTTAAGTATGATTTATGTTCAAGAAAACATAAAACATACTTTATGTTTTAGTTGACTAATATGGTCAGAGGTTATCGTGCTGTATAGTCAGCTACATATTTAGCCTACTACTCAGTTGCCAATTTGTCCCTTCTCAGGTTGACGTCAAACCAATCGTCACTCTTTAATTAAATCTGTGAAGATGTGTACTTAACTGTGGTTTTGAATGACTGGTTGAAAATAAACATTCTTTTCCAGCTATAAATACCTTAAGCAATGAGCAAAGTAAGCATTTGGCACTGTCTGTAAGGCCTTGACACAAGCCCTTAAACAGTGCCCTCTGGTGCTCTCTCTTGAAACTTCATGTTACACAAACACCAAATCAACATGATGTCAGAGTGTATTGAGTGAGCACACAAGAAAAACTTTGAACGATGGTTTGGGGTAGTTATTAACCATATTTTCTGATTTGTAGCCATCACAGAGCCTGTTCCACAGAGGTCACCATTTCTGACAGCCGTCAGAATATGTGATCCAGAAAAAAAGCCCTCCAAAAAATGTGTGACCCCACCGTAACTAGGTCCCAAAGAAGTTAATTCTTCAAACGATGGTTTGGGGTAGTTATATCATCCCTTTACACTAATCTGGAACCATATTGTCTGATTTGGAGCCATCACAGAGCCAGTTCCACAGAGGTCACCATTTCTGACAGCCGTCAGAATGTGTGACCCAGAAAAAAAGCCCTCCAAAAAATGTGTGACCCCACCGTAACTAGTTCCCAAAGGAGTTGAATCTTCAAACGATGGTTTATGGTTGATATTATATCCCTTAACACTAATTTAGAGCCATGTTTTCTGATTTGGAGTCATCACAGAGCCAATACCACAGAGGTCACCATAGCTGAAGGCCGTCAGAATGTGTCACCCCAAAAAATAACAAAATTAAAGAAGAACGTGTGACCCCACCGCAACTGCTTCCCAAAGGTATTAAAACTTCGAACGATGGTTTGGGGTAGTTATTTCATCCCTTCACACTAATCTGGATCCATGTTTTCTGATTTGGAGTCATCACAGAGCCAATACCACAGAGTTTACCATTTCTGACGGCCGTCAGAATGTGTGACCCAAAAAATAAAAATAATAACGTGTGTTTCCACCGTAACTGCATCCCAAAGGTATTGACCTTCAGATAAATAGAATACATTACATTGTAAATACTACCCGTTTTGACATGCTAGGAACAATGTCCCAGACCGCAGGGAACTCTCTCAACTCTTTTAGTCTCAAATAAAATGAAAAGACCATGAGCACTGTGTTGCCGAACTGAAAAATCACAGAACATGAATCTTTATTTATCAAACAAAAATGAAAAAAAGAAGAGAAAATGTATTTCACAACGATAATCAAATAGCAGGTAAGTAAATGACAGCATGACCTGTGAATGTAACAGACACTCAGTCCCCTTTCTTACCACATGGGTGATTGATTCTAGCAGACGTAATCAATCAAGCATGTCACAATACTCCCCAAAGACATCTGTATGATTTACAGACATTCAAACACACACACAGGTGTTCACAGTGGTTTGAGCTACAGATGTTTAGAGGGTGACATGGCTGCCAGAGACTACAGGCCTGATGATGAGGGTTAGTTCCATGGGGACCGGAGGGGCGACGTAGCGCTCCTCTCGTAGCAGGCGCAGTAGGAGGTCCTCTTTGTCCTGGGGCCAGCGGTACACATGTGTGTTCTGAAGCCAGCCTGGGACGTGCTTCTGAAAGAGTGTGTGTGAGAGACAGAGAGAGACAGAGAGAGAGAGAGAGAGAGAGAGAGAGAGAGAGAGAGAGAGAGAGAGAGAGAGAGAGAGAGAGAGAGAGAGAGAACAAGTAAGACAGAGATAAAAGAAACAGAGATAAAAGAAACAGAGATAAAAGAGAGAAAGGCTTAACAGTAATGAAAGAAAGAAAGACAGTAGTAACACTTGCTATTTGATCATTTATCAATTAGAAAGTCAGCTTTTGACTTTTCTTACCAGAGTTGCATTGAGAAAAAGAACAGGGACAAATCTGTAATTCAGGCTTCCTTGTTGAATAAACTCATTCTGCATCTATGTGACAAACACAACAATGATACCTTGAGACAACAACAAAACACATTTCAAACTTTTGGTTTCTCAGCACCATTAAGTGTTCAGTATATTTAGATTGAACACAAACACATTTTTATCTCTCTCACCATAGAGTAAATGTACTTGGTGTGTAGTCCATGTCTGTCCACACCAGAGCCCTCAGTATCGGCCTTGTACTTGGGACTGATGGCAATAATAATAATCACTGATTGCTGTAATAAAAAGCATAGATTACAGATTTCTTTCATGACCACTCCATAGTGCATATATCTATCAGGTATAGGAATAGGATACAAAACTACAGAGTACATAGAATATGACAGACCTAATTAATCAACTGCATCCTGTTAACTTACATCTTTTAGGTAGCTGTCCATCCACTTGTTGATGTCCATACGTCTGATGGGGTTATCAAAAATGTCAATCTGTGAACATCAGATAAATAATTTTGGATGGAACATTAACACAATAGAACAGAATGACACCCCTTCTGAATTGATTGTCAAAAGAAAACTCTTGACTGTGAGAAAAAAACCCTCACCGCTGATCGGAAGCCTTGCTTTGTTAGGTATTCTACAAAAGGAACCATTTCTGCAGATGCATCCTCAGAATAGGTCACAAAAATGTTTCCTGGGCAAAAAAGTATGACTAGTAAATGTTTAAAACATGTCATAACACGTATTTTAACATCATTCAAGGTTGAGTGTCAAGTAAATCAAACTTCATCTTATCTCCATGACAACAGAGGAAACCGTGATACAGGTATGCATTCTTATGTTGTGACTTACGACATTCGTCAGGCAGACTGATTGTCCTCCTCTTTTCCAGAGGATCAGACATGCCCCCTGCAGCCCCCCCTGAAGGGTTTGACTCTTCCTGTGCCGCCACATTCTTGACGCTGACCTGAAACACGCCCTCTACAGGGGGAGTGGAGTACTGTGGCATGTTGATTGAGTAACTGGATCTCAGAAGGCCATAACTCTCAAAGTTTCCCTGAAGCTGTGGAACCCTTAGAGGTAAAGCAAACAACATATGGTGACCTTAAAGGACTAGGATGTGAGGATAAGATAAGAAGGATCAGAATGTGTACAAATTTGCATGCCATTTCTACATGACATTCTGAGCTGGAGAATATGCAAATATCTTGACAGGAGCATTCCTCCTGCCTCCTCTTTCCTGTCTCTCACCCCCACGGCTCAACTTACCAGGCTTGCGGGCCAGGCTGGCCTCTATTGTGTGGATAGGGAGTGGGCCAGTGACAGTGGTGGGGTGGATAGTTATTAAACTGCTCCTCAGCTTCCCTCCACCCTCCCTCAGCAGGGGGATACAACCTAGCATCAACGGTACGGCGGCCTATGGGCAAACATTATTTAAGCTGATAACATTTGTCATTCATATCTGTCATCCATTCAACATTTGTTTGTTTCTAGACAGATGTCGTCTAGTTGGTTTTTTCCATCTAAATGTAATGAAGCACACTTGATTATTCATATAAGCTGTTTGACAAGCTGATTCACTGTAGTTGCAACATACTGGGCTGACGTTCTCCAGAAACAGGGTTGGGGAGCCCCAGTATACATTACCAAACACAAATGTGATATTTTACATGCAAAACAAGAAAACAAAACTAGAAAAAAACACTGTAAAATTAATAAATTATTCCATATATGTGGCAGGTCCTTACCGTAGGGGTCAGCGTGGTGGTATGGAGTAGAACAGTAGGGTTGCAGGTGATACTGATAGCCAACATCAGACCTGAGTGGTAAGGGAGGATCCAGATCCTCCTCCATGTCTCCATGTTGTTGGCCCACAGACTCTGTGTCCTGCCTGGGCTGTCCTGAGGGCTCAGCCTGACCAAGAGCACCAACCACGCAGTTCCCGCATGACCTTCCTTGTTGTACCTGTCTGTTCTTGCCACCAGCTCCACTAACATGATCTTCTGGGTGTTCTCTGTGAAGGTGAGGCATATTATCGTGACTCGTCACTCTCCTTTGTGCTTCAGTCTGTTTCAGTTGCTGTGGAGGGGGAGCAGACTGTCCTGGCATCGGGGGCTCTCTGTGAGAGCATGGACCCATGCATACTGTTTTGTTTGTGTGTACAGATGGATTGTGATTTTCCCAAGCCCTACAGCAGCCCGTAACAGCATAAGCACAGGTCAGGGGCATTTGGTTTGCTTGCACAGCCGAGGTTATATGGTGTCCACCAACTTCTGCACATTTGTTTGAATTAGAAAAAACGTTTAACTTTGAGTTGAAATAGTATTTCTCCATCTTGATGTCAATGTTTTGATGGGAACAGAAACCTGTAAAAGGGACCAGTAAATGGAGAGATGTAAAAATCCTGGCTAATTATTTTGGGACATGGTAACAAGGTTCTAACAATAAAGCATGATAGTGTGACAGGTATGTAACAGACGTGGCCATGCTCCGTCACAAGGTCTACGGACCGATGTTCACCACTCGCTGGGCTCAAACATGCCACCTCTGACTTGCCAAGCGCGACCACTACCAGCTACGCAAACGAATAGCTAGCTCTTCGTTGACGCAGGTGGCCTTTTATATACTTGAGGAGTGAATTTCACTGATTCACACCCGTTACAAAAGTAAGCAATATAGTTCTTCATATTCACAATTCTAAAAGTCTATTGTAGTCACACCTAAACAGGATGTGGATGTTCTTGCCTGGATCACCAAGAAAAAGGTTTACCTATACTATCAAGATCATTTGTATAGCACATTTCAACAACAAGGCAATGCAAAGTGCTTCACATAAAACCATTAAAAACATCAAAACATAATGCAAAAGAAAAACATGATTTAAAAACAGTTAAGAACATTAAATAAAACATTAAAAACTGTCAAAACAGTTGTTGAGTAAAATACCATACTATATGATTAATGATTCAAATGCTGCAACAACTGTCAGTAGGAGTGGGCCTCCATTGTTCTGACTCAGTGTCCTTTTAAACATAAAGTTACTATTAAGCAGGCAAACTTTAGTTGTTAAGTTATGTTAAGTTAATTATGTTAAGTCCGATAAACACCCAAACAGTCCTAAAACACCCTTACCTTTCGAGAAATTCCTCTCGGGCTAGAATAGGGCGTCATTATAAGCTGTGTTAGTATGCAAATATTGAATCGTGCATCATCCAATGAGGCGAAGGAGATCGGAGTTGAACTCGACACTGCAAGTTTATGTAGGGTCCGCTGCCATCAACAGTCTCACGTGGGGAAAAAGAGGAAAAACTAGTTGCATGCCTTTTTCTGTGTTTTGTATCAGTCGACAGAACACACAGCAAGTAAAGAATGCTTAGAATGTAAACTTACTATATAACTATATGCTCTAAAACATATGATACGTATGCTAGAGACAAGAGTAGGCTATGTTCCTCGCTGTTACCTAGGTTATTATAACTTATGAAATGTGGATCGAACATGCAGCACAACCTGCAGACGTAGAACCTCTTCAGAATAAACTACGGCCACGGCCACTCTGCTGTGAATGCTCAGCCACCTGTGCCATTTTATGCAGAATACATTCACAAAATCTACGAGTAAAAGTGTTTTATTACAACACCCTAGTTACAATAGTGTAACATGTATTCCTACCTGTAGATCGCTCCGAGCAGTGGCCCGGGCTGTGGAATGCCTTTCCTCCCTTTCTACGGTGTGCAACTTCTGTCGAAGCTTTTAAAAAGCAAATCAAGACTTCGCTATTCAAGCAGGCTTTTAGTTAGTTGGGGGGTTGTTGTGCTTGTCTGTCATGTTTTTCTATTTCAAATGTTCCTGTGTTCTTTATATGTAGTGTTTTATTGCATTTTGTTGTGAAGCACTTTGTGATTTTTATCTGCTAGAGGTGCTATACAAATAGACTTAACTTACTTACTAGGGTAGTATTTTGTTAAGCGCAAAACCATTGTGTGCTGTAATCTGTAAACCAGTTGTCAAATTCTAGAGACCTGTTAGGGTTATTAGAGGGTTATGGGACTTAAATAATTATTTTTGATATTATAATAATTCTAAAATGAATGTTGTTCATTAGTTTATTTGTTGCTATTGTGATTTTTGGGATGTTATTTAAAGCTTTTTATCTGGTGCTTTGCTAGTGTGTCTCTACTGTGCAAAAGTCCTATAGGCAGCCAAGATTTTCTTTTCATCTTCTGTATTTGCGGGCAATATAAACGTTACATGTTGAGAATTTATTATATTAATTATTGTAATTATTCTTCTTAAAGCAGTTGTACATTTTTTCTTCACTTTTTAACTTTTTTGGTTTTTGTGTCTAACTAGTATATATTGAGAAATATGACTGAAATTGTCAGGTGTCTTTTCTGTATCAGACCTGACCAATATATTTTACTGCTCATTATTATTAAATTGTGCAATGGTACATTGAAATTCAGTCAATTCAGTCTCTGTGAAAATGTGTGCAAAGCTGGTAAAAAGAAGAACAAAAACAAAAAAAACAGTTGCCATGGAAGTTATGGTAGGTTGTTTATTTCAAAACCAGTTGTGTATAACTGAGACAAAGACTATAAATAACATAGGGACCAAATCATATCCCAAATATCTACTGGGCGGTGTTAAATAAATTATGCAAAACTATGGATTCTCTGACCAGTTCCTTCCCACAAAACGATAATAACAAACCTGTAAATACTCAAATAGAGATGGCGTCAAATTCTGGGTTGTCTTGTCTTGTCAGAGCATGATCCATTACAACAAGTGTTACTTGGGACTGTGTTAAGAACCTATAGCTAGGCATCTGAGGTTAAAGACAGTATCAGTCACATTAACTTAACCTGTTTGGTCTCACATACACAACACATTATTTCCAAATACACATGATTGAGAAACAAATATTTATCCTTCATTCCAGTCATTAAAATGGCAGTTTATGTTGGTTTGGCCTTATAAGCAAAGGACATACTGTATGTTCAAAGCATAATTCTTACACAGCCTGCTGCCATTACAATATGCAACAAACATACACTATTTAAAATATTATTGTTATAAGCAATCGGCTTAACAATCTGTCACTGTGTGTAAAGGGCTGCAATCCCTCCTCACAACAGCAAGACGCTATTATGAACTAAGGTTACTCTAAGCTGGTTCAAAATCATTGGCTGAAGCACAAATACAGATGGAGGCACTGACAGTGCAGATGCCATACAAGTCTGGTGAGGAAAGAGGTTCATGATGCAATATAGGCATTTTGTGTTCAGAAAGCATGAAGGCATTCCCTTACATTTTAGGAGTATTACTAAACATAAAAAGGCAAGAACGGGTGCTATAATACATCTAGTTCCTTGAGAAGACAATAAGAGTTATCATTATCAACCTTGTAAAAAAGGTTGGTTGACTCCCAGAGAGAGGTTTCCGGGATATTCCAATGCACAATTTCAAACGAGAATCATTCCTACACTTAAAATGACCATTTTCGTTTTCAACTGTGACTGGCACACGTCGCTACAAACCATAATTCTCACTAATCTTGGTCTGGATTGAAAAAAAATCCACACATTTCCAAAATATCAAAAGTAATAAAAGTAAACAGAAAAAAAAAATAACAGGGATAAGTAAACAAGCATTTTATATTTACACTAAATACAAGTACACAACATGTCTCATCCCTTCCACCACACCCGTTCAAACCTAGTACCATCCAGGCTTCCTCAAACAGCACTTTGATGGGTCTTAGTCTGGTCAGTACTGAATGCATATCCCTCTCAATGGAAGATGGTGCGGGTCAAGTCAGAAAACGAGAAAGAATCTCAGAGAGGGAACTGGAAGTTGGAAAGTGATATTAAGTTGTCTTTGCATCGCAGCGGAGGCTAGGGTCCCTGTACCGGACATAGGTTGTCAGTCTGTCAAGTCATTCATCTCACTGCAGACAGATTGAGTGGTGATGGTGAAGGTGGTGGTGATGGTGCCCTCTGCTGGTTGAGACAGGGGCAGGTAGGGATGGATCACTCAGAGGTTGTCCCCGGGCTGGTACTGTGGCTCGGTGGCTGTGAAGTAGTCCTCCAGGAAGGCCTGCAGGTACTCGAACGTGGGCCTCTCCTCTGGGTCCTTCTTCCAGCACTGCACCATGAGCTCATGCAGGGATATGGGGCAGTCCTGGGGGCAGGGCATCCTGTAGCCTCGCTCCACCTGCTCCAGCACCTCACGGTTGTTCATACCTAGATTGATACAGCACATCATTAGGGTTGGTTGGATACAGAAAGACAGGCTGGACACATTGTTTGGTTGTTTACAGTGTGATATTGAAGTATCTTTACAGTCTTGGAACACGATGCACAAACACACACCCTTACACACAAATTTGCACAGTTGTGCACAGTTGTGCACACACACGCACCTGGATAGGGCACTCTGCCCTTGGTGACCAGCTCTGTGAGCAGGATGCCAAACGACCACACGTCTGACTTGATTGTGAACTTCCCATAGAGAGCAGCCTCCGGTGCTGTCCATTTAATGGGAAACTTAGCACCTGGAAACAATCAGTAATCAGTAAACCATCCTGTAGGAGTCCATTAGAAAGGGGAGCAGTATAGTACTTGTGTCTAGTGGGTGTTTTGAATGAAAGTGAGCAATAAGTAGGCCAATGTACTGTTTGGTTTTCCTCATCCACCACCATTTCAACAGTCTACACGATACATATAACACTTGTTTATGGGGGAAGGAATTTATTATTTCAATTCTTATTACTCCCATTCAGTTTTTGTAATATTCTTTTTCCTGTATTTTCTTCCTGTGCCTAATCCTAACCAGTTTAAACAAACAGGAGTCTTATCATGTTCACAGGGAGACATTTGATGTGGAGGTTTGCCTGGTATGCTCTTAGTCAGCTACCTCAGGGAATAGAGTTCATTTGGGTCAGGGTGTGCCTTCAATGTGACTGACAGATATAAAGAGACCTGCCCTCTAGTCTTCCTCCACATCCTGTAATGTATTGTCTGCTTCTTCACTGAGCATGAAAGATTACATGGCCTACCGTTACAATCATGCAATGGAACCGGATTCATTTAACATTAAGATTATCTTGCTTAGGTGAGAGTGAGTGCAAAGGTTTCTCAAATGTCTCCTACACACAGCATCCCCACTGTTGCTTACAAAATAGTTGCTCAGGTAAGCTCATTGTCGCCATCATTGTTGTAATCATCATAATCATCATCATTCATTAATCCAGACCACTGTAGAAGGGATTTATACCTTGTCGGGCTGTGTACTCATTGTCCTCTATGAGCCTGGCCAGACCAAAGTCAGCGATCTTACACACCAAGCTGTCTCCAACCAGGATGTTAGCAGAGCGCAGGTCTCTGTGGATGTAGTTCATCCTCTCAATATACGCCATGCCCGCTGCCACCTGGGAAATTATGTTAGATTGTCGATCATTTCAGTCAAGTCCATGTGATGCTTTTTTCAAGATGGCTGAGGTAGTAATCATAATGAGATCTAGGAGAAGATCTTTGCTAGCAATTGGGCATGAAGTGCTATGTATCCAAAAAAGTCTGTTTCTGGGAGGAGCTGAGATACCTGAGCAGCCATGTCTACCAGGTTGGGAAGCTTCAGTCCTCGTCCTTCTCCGTCCTTCAGGAAGTCAAGCAAACTCCCTGGTGTCCACAGAGAGAGGGAGAGATAGAGAGAGTAGGAGAGAGAGAGAGACATATGAGTAGACTTATAGTCACAGATGGTCACCTGCCCGGCGAACGCTAAACTCTAGATTTGAGTCTAAATTGAAAGCAGCCGTTGCTCAAGCTTGGAATTGATCAGAGCGCTTTGAGAGCGGTCGCTGGGGGAACTGAAAAAATCAACGCAAAACTACAGCAAAAACTAAAAAACATCTGTCAGGCCTAAATTGTGACAACATGGGTGTGAGTGTTTCCATGACTCGTTATGACGTGCCAAACATGACACTAACACACACACACCACAAGGAGTGAGAGATGAGGGAAAGAGAGAAACGGAGCGAGCGATCGATCGCGCTCGAGGGTTAGTATCCGTATCTCTGTCCCCACCTTTGTTCATGTACTCGGTGACGATGTAGATGGGCTCCTCCGACACCACGGCGTACAGCTGCACCAGCTTGTCGTGACGCAGCTTCTTCATGATCTGGGCCTCCTCCAGGAAGGACTCGGGAGACATGGTGCCCGGCTTCAGGGTCTTCACCGCCACCTTGGTGGTGCCGTTCCACGTGCCTGCCAGGAGGGGGGGAGGGTGTGTGTGGAGGGGGGGAGGAGAGGGAGACATGCGCAGGCTTTATTTTAAATCAGTAGTGACATGAAAAACCTTCCCTTTAACACGATTGGAAACGCTACCGGATAGATCGTCGAATAGAACGATTTAAAAAACACTCTAGGACACACAGTCAGTGCCTTATTTCACGTTTAATCTCAACAACGCTTGGAAGTGAATTTAATCAAAAACTCCTAATCTAATGTTCAACCGTCCAATCAAATAAATACACATTACATCTGGAATCCAATTATACCCATGATCAAGATACCCGTGGCATTAGAACAGAGCAGACCAAGAAAGTGAATCAGACACAGACCTGTACACTAGTATACATACATGTCCTGTTTACATTCTATTTTTTCGATTCATATTCTCCGTGGTGTTGTTCCTAGTCCTGGCAGTCTGCTTTAGGTCACTACTAGCACTACTAGCCTATATCAATCAGGACAAAAATACAGATGGTCGGCTTTACCCTATGGTAGCCTACCATGGCCAGTAACACATACCCATCCAGACCTCTCCAAACTGCCCGTTGCCCAGACGTTTGATGAGCTGCAGCGACTCCCGCGGGATCTCCCACACGTCTTTGGTTTTGACGGACAAGTCGGCCAGGCGGGGCATGCCCTTGTGGCAGGGAACGATCAGGCGGCAGCACAGCCCCGCTGCTCTGGCTGGAACATATTCACTTTATTGACAATTCCGTAGCGCAGAGAACAAGTACACATTTCGAATTCTTCTTCTATCGTTTTGTCCTTGTGGCCAATTAACTGGTGCTACTGTAGCCTTGGGACATCAACATACTGTTCATATTCCTGACTATAGTTAGATACAGTCAGTTCTCTTGGGCAGCAGAAAACCCAGATTACTGATGCTTTCAACTCCACAATGCATTGGGTGTGCTGGACTGTTATGTCTGGTGGTGTAACTGTTTTCCAGGTCCACAGTGAGTCTCACCAGAGTAGTGCAGCACCAGTTGCTGCAGAGTGTCAAACTGGGCCCTGGTGGTGATGTAATAGCCGCCACTGTCCAGCTTGCGGATCTTGTAGTGTTTCACATGGTCTCCTTTGATGTCATCCCAGTCCTGGATGGACAGTGAGAAGGCCCCTGACCCAGACACATGGTCCCACAGTTACATCAGAGCATGGGCGTGTGTGGGGTGTGTGTGTGTGTGTGTGTGGGCTTATCAAATAGGAGATCTGTATTTCTCATGTATCTGTGCAGTACCTTTAGTGGTTTCACTCTCTCGGATGAGGAAGGTTCCTCTGGGGTTGCCGTTGGACAGCAGTTGCCTCTCTGCATCCTTGCGGCCCAGTTTACCAAAGTACCAGCTGTAGTGGAAAGTACGGAGTTAGTATTTTAGATCCAAAACGGCATTTTCCAAATGTACTGCAAGATGTTTTGCTCTGTGTTTAGGAGCTGAGAGGGGTGTGTGCGCGTGTCTGTGAGTATGTTTTAGGGCTGAATATGTTAAAGACTCACTCCTCGGCCTGGATGGAGTCCACTGGAGCCACGTAATTACTGGGAATGTAACCAGTCCCACCCGTAGTGAGAGAACGAGCCTCCCACCAATCCCCCTCACTGCCAGAAAGGAAAAGGGAAGTGGGTTAGAGGGTTGAAGAGAGAGTGATAGAGAGAGAAAAAGGAAGAATGTTTTTTCAAAACTCACAAATGATCCACACATTCTAATAAGCCTATCCTATCTTATCAACCCCACAACGGTCCCGTACAACCATGATTTCAGAAGATGAACAGAAAAAAAGCATATGGAACAAAACACACACGTGAAAACAACTCCCGCCACCCCCACCTCCCACACACACATCCCCGCCCGTGGTCTTGTCATCACTGGGATGCTTTCACACTTACGTGCTGTTTAGAATCTGGAACTTCTCTCCTTTCCTGAAGCTGAGGTCATCCTCTGTCCTTGCCTCATAGTCGTACAGAGCCACAAACAGAGTGACTCCTACAGGACACAAAGACAGATGGATGACACGCATAGAAAACAGACAGTCAGACTTTTATAAGCTTGAGTTACTGAGTAGAGTTTCCTGTGGGGTCAGTATATTCCCATAGCATATCACCTACATAACATATCATCTCATAGCTGATGAAAGTCCTGAGAATACTTGCTGCTTTTGAGTGCTGTTCCCAAGAGTAATTTGGGTCTGATCACAAAACAGCTTTTAAAAGGAAACTAGCTTCCTGTTCAGTCAACCATGAACAGTTTATGGTTATGGTAAGTCTCACATGTGATTTGATATTTCCCCCGTGTATCAATCCATCCCTCAATAGATCTGGAACTGGAAGAGTGATTTAATTTCCTGATTTGCTAAGAAGAATCCCCATGCAGTCATGCTAGTTCCACTGCTCCACTGACCCTTCAACCGCACCTGACGATGTCACATCTAATATGTCTCCTGTACTAGTGAGCTAAAGTCAGATGCGATTTGTAACCTCTCTAACCTTTGGAAAAGTCTACTTGCAACATTTCCTTAAGAAGGATAAATACCCTTGTCAATGATAAATAGTAATGTTAGAATCTTCAAAATGCTGATTTGCTAAGACTTCCCTGGAGAAGATATGTTTTCACACAAACAATCTCAAGAGTTGGAAGTGCTGACTCTGCAGCGCATAGATTTGTGTCAGATTTCACCTCAAGTAGTTTTCATCAAAGCAGTGGGGAGTTGATCATTTATGCACATATCAGATCAGATTTTCCAATCTACAAAGTCTGTGAGAGAGACTGCAAACCTGTTACTCTACCCTTCATCAGATTTACACAATTCAGCGCAATGTCTGAAGTTAGGGCTTGCAAAAGGTGTCTTTTAATGAGAGCCTGAAAGCCTTTGGCCATTGCCTTTCCCACAAACTCCCAGCCAATGGACACTCATCCTAGTTAATACAGCATACATTTACAACAACAACAGGAAATCCTGACCACACCCCAACCTCTCACCTGTCCCTCCACGGGATCGAAGTGTCCCGGACTGTGAAGATGTGTGCACCCCTCCGAACACGGTCACCCCCTGTGTGCTTGCGGCGTGGAAGTTGTTGTAGTTGGGGATGGTGGTGACCCCAAAGCTGGGGTAGTGCTGAGGCGTGGGGTCGGCTCCATAGCGGTACCCCGAGCTCTGGGTGAGACTGGTCTCTCTGTCGTCTGTGAGTTTGGCTGCTTCTTTATCCTTACATTGGACACAGCCCATTCTCTACTGTCTGCAGGGGAGGAGAGGAGAGGAAAGAGGACACGAAAGCAAACGAAGGGGAAGGAAAGTGGAGGAGAGACAAGAAAATTAGAAAGGAGCCAAAAGGAAAACGGTCTCAAGGCATTCCATGATTCAAAATTCCATTATGGTGGATTTTCCTTGGGGAGACACCAGGGCAAACCAGACAATTGTACCAGTTAGAAAGAAATGAAAACATAATGTCAAATCCCATTACTGATTATACAGAAGACTCGAGATATGAATTGGTAATGTATACAGTATTACACCCTAGCATGACAAGTCAACTAATTTGATTATGTTAACTACAGCAGGACTATATTTGTGTATGAAGAATGTTATGGGTATTCTTTAAAGTATGTCATCCAGGTTTAACAACCTTAATAATCTTGTTAGGCAATATTACAGTCAGAGAAAAAAAAGTATGCTCAGTAGTTGTGTTTATGAGATGGCAGAAATACTTAATTGTTGACTGTTTCATGAGGTCTAGGCCCTACTATAAATAAACCATTTTATTTATAAATGGTTTATTTGCTTGTATAGTTATCTCTCTTACACACACACACACACGCACATGCGCACACACACACACAAACACACACACACACAGAGAATCAGAAAACGAAATCAGTCAAACAGCCCAGCTCCCAGCCTTAAGGCGGTAGAGCTCCATTGAAAGAACCAATTTGGCTTCTCTGAAGCTAAGCTTCAAAAAACTTTGCGGTCTTGAAGGAACTAATGAGACTAATGCATGTTCCAGATTTCTAGCTCTCCCCTAAACTCCAAGAGCCTGAGCAACTGGATAACCTGCCTCGCCGGTTGGACAACGTGAAGAGTCATCCTCCATCACCACCAGGTGACTTCAGCGTCAACGTTCATTCCATCTTGTTTACCTCCACCACTGTGGCCGGGGAGAACTACACTGGCTAGCTTTCCACTGCTGAGGGCACACTTTGACAACCCCGGTTGAAGCCAAGTAGAAGACAATACACAGACCCCAGACCCAGTGTTCTCAACCCACAGCCCCGTCGGGGTGGGAATGGGTCACCGGTGCTGACACCATTATGTCAGAGTGGCTCAGCATTACTAGTCACAGGCTCGTCTTGTGAGAAATGGCAAGACTGGTAAAGCAGATTGAAAATAGAAGGTCAAGGTCTTTGCCCCTGGACAGTGATGACAACAATACATCCTTATCAAAGTAATGGAACGATGCCAGCAGCAAGCTGTTTCTTTTCCAGGTATTTCATCAGCTAAAAAAAAACCTGGCTTTGTTGAATCTAACCAAAACAACCCCAGCACCTGAACAACATAGACGCCGTCAACAAAACTGGTAATAATGCGAGTGAATGACACATTCCTATAATGTCAATGTATTTGCAAACCTGAATCCCAATTACTACTACTGATTCCAGACGGGAAGGATAAGCATCACTTTCTCGGTGGTGTCGGTTTCTAAACAAGTTCTAGTCCCCGATGCTGCTGTAACTCTGTGGGGAACAGCGAAAGCAGAACAGTCAGGAGAGACTGTGATCCTCCAAGACTGCACAGCCTAGCCGGGCTTTACAAGCTGTGGACAGGAAAGTCTGCAGAGAAAACGCTAACAGATGTGTTGTTTACAACATACCGCTGCTAAAACAGGCTACTGCAGAACTGCTAACTTGCGTAAAATTTGAAAAACTGAATATTTGCATCATTCCTGAAATGTATGCATGTTTTCCTTCAAGGTACAGCTTCTAAAACTGCAGTCTGAACATTTCTTAGGACCATTGTTAAAACACCCACCACTACTGGGCAGACGAGCACAGACACATTTACTACGGTGCTTTGGCACTTACCTATGGGACGCTGTTGTGTCACTGTGTCCAGTTCTCTATTGCGTCCACATTGCTTAGCACAGAGCACAACGGAGCCACTGCAGATACAAGGCAGATTTATTTGATTCATTACAGTTTGAAATGAAAAGAGAGAAGGATATGACGATGACCATTCCTGTATAATCCTCTACTCAACCATGATGCTTTGATGACATTCAAATCTGGTAATCTGTAAATGATAGGATAATCTTTCTCTATGTACATTTTCATATCCATCAGCATACTGTATATGTACAGTATATGCTCCTTCTTAGGAGGCATCTTTAGGTATTATGCCATATCACACTGCAACCGTTTTAATGGGGAATGATGAGTGAAGGAGGATTGTGATGTCATCATTTTCCCCATAGGGATAAAAAAAAAAACATTCTTCTATAAGTAACTAGGCCTGGGACGAGGAGAGCTTTGAAATAAGCATAGCAGGAAACTAGGGCATTCGTCATTGTCTACATGTAATTCTTTGTCGACCTACTGTGTTGATAATGTGCTTTGGCTTAATAACCATTTGCATATGAATGAATGAACCATGCCTGCATCCATTTGGGTGTTATGGGTAAAGTTACAGGAAAAGACAACGGAAATCAGACATTTTGGAAAAGCAAGAAGATGATGGACTACACTGTGAAGTGTTCTACATATTCAGATATAACTTTCCAGCTAAATGCTCAAGATAGGTGGACTGCTGTAGGTTGTTAACATTTTCAAATGGCTTCATAGGCTACAATATTTCACAAAAACTAGCTCTTCAGCTACACGTGCCCCACTCAAATCCAGAGATATGGAAAGGCTCTGATTCAGACCAAACACATACTCTGACTAAACCACACATGCACAATCTCCAGGTCCAGTTCTCGGGGCACTTCCTAGCACTGTGCCATGACAGACGCACAGGCCCACTCGCCAGCGGAACCTCAGGCACAACACTCCTCTCAAAAGATGGTGGCATCAGAGCCGAGGGGGTTTTCACCCTCAGTGGTGCAGGGTATCGCATGACCACCTTGGCATAACAAAGAGGCGAGTCAGGCTATTTTCAGAACCAAACAAGCATCTTGCCTCTGTGAGGAGGACCAAACTGCCATAATGAGGAGCCTCCAGTGAGGACACCATTGTAAAATGTTCCACTGTTAAAAGTATAAGGCACAAGGACGAGAGGAGAGGAGGGGCAAGGGGGTTTGTAGGGGTTTGTTGGGACTTTGTAAGTAGGAATAATAAGCACTTCACACTCAAGCCGACAGAGAGCCATAAACACACACACCCATACACACACACACTGTGTGAGCATAGAGATTCCTGAATCTGCAATGGTTTACTATTGATGATCAATAGTTGGTGCCAGACTAATGGACGTGAAGCTTTTACTTTGATTTAAAAATCTGCACAGCACTGGATTAGACTTTGTCAACAGTCCTGGTAGAATGTTTCCCATACTGTAAATGGTTGTTGAGCACGTTGAGCTCCTGTCCTCGCTCCTATCCTGATCCTTGAGCACTTGATCAGGTTTGCTGCTTAATCGGCACACCGGAATGAGTACCGGGGTAAATTAATTTCATGAAGTGGGCGGCTTTATTTTTGCAATCTGGATGACCTGTGCTTTAATCGCCTAACAAATCACAGAAGACCTTCACAAGCAGGGTTCACTAAACCAGACCTACTACCACATGGCTGGAAGATCCATGTTGGACATAGGATAGAAAGTGTCGGTAGGGGTCACATGCATCAGCAAACAGAGTCTATAGTAAATGGTACCCATATTGTTGTCTTGCCAATTCATAACTAACCCTTTTCCTTGTGTTTACAATATGATGACCCAGCTAATGATGGAAGTGTTGAACACCAAAGAACAGGACATGTCATGGCCTTGATTAATTCCATGTCCTTGATCAGATCAAAACACAAAATGATTTTCCTTTGTGGACAAGGCCGGCCCTCTTCTTGATTTTTGAACCCTGTGGAAACTAAATCTGCACAGGCTTATTTAATCACAGATCATTATGTGATTTAATAAACTACAAGCCTGTCACTCTGTCAAGTATGGGGTGATTCTGCTCTGCAGCCTAATGAAACAAACCAGGGACACCCCTCCCACTCCCATCTCTCTGAAGTGCTCTCAATATAGTATGACTTGATTTACTTACATAATACAACCCACCACCCATTTAACTGTGAAATGGCTCAAAAAAAAGTTTTTCAGTTGTGTACCATTTACTAGGTTCTGAAAGCCACCAGTGAGCTTACAAAGTTTGCTTTAGTGCAGGCTTATACATTCTCCCTTTACATAGACCCCATTCTCTGGATAGCTACAATATTTGCTTGTCTTCGAAAAACTGAGTTCATTCAGTGTATCAACAGAAACACAATGGCCATGTTTCATTGGCCCACAAGATTATCTACACAATGCAATGCAGTGTTAGCCTTTCAAAGCATTCTTCATGTACTGAATGAAAAAAAGGTTGTCAGAAAGCCCACAGCTGACCCACAGCTCACATTTAAAGAGTGGCTTTTATAAGCTGTGTTTTAGCATTACACTGCACTGGCCTGAGAATATCCCATTAATAAACCAAAATCCCTAAACCCTTACAGTTGTGAGAGCTGTGATGGTGTAAGATAGCATTATTGGAAAAGAAAAACTATGTTTCTGTTTCTATTCAGACATCCACACTAGCAGGTCATTTCCTGCCTGATGTGTGGATGTTGAATCTGCTTTGGAATACAAACGTTCTTTCCAGGTCTCCTGCCAGTGGGTTTGGGCAATATGGTCAGGAGTCAGAACCCTCTGGAAATTATGATGTTCAAAACATAGTGGTAGGACAGGCATTATGTGAGATTGGAGGGCTCTTTTGTACTGTAAAGAAATGTTTTTTTGATGGGTATCAACTACAGAAGTATAGGGTGGATCAATGTTTTGTTAGCAACTTTTTATATGTGAATTATGTAAGAGATTGTGGTGTATGTTCTAACTTGCCATTTCATACATTTAAAAAGTATTGCTGTTTCTGTCTGATTCAGTCTTTCTATTGACAACAAAATATGATCTGTATGCAGTGGGTCTGCAGATATGGATAAAAACACAAAACGAATAGAACCTTTTATGAATGGCGTACTGTTGTGCATTCTATCACGTCTATCCCTGGTGGTTTAAATAGCCTGGGGAATCCTCGCGAGACATTGAGATGCATTCATTACATTTGTCTAAGCAATGACAAATCTGTGAGATATCACGCAAGCCAAATGTGATTTACATAGGCACAGGAATCCACCGGCCAATCGGCAACTCCCTACTCGAATTCTGAATGATGTAACACAGGTGAACTCCATATGAAACTCCTTACAATGTAATTGTAATCAATCGCTGACTCCCGTGTATAAGCCGATACGTTTGAAAGCCTTATTCCTGAGTCTTGTTCAGAAAACTAAGCTATAGCCTGTAGGTAATTGTGAACGTGTGGTGAAATGGCAACAAGGTTGCACCAAGATGTATTCGTTTTAGTAATTTCAAACTATATGGCTAAATGTACAGATGGTGATAACCCGGATTCTGTTTTTTGTAGATAATTGATTGTGTCTGAGTGCAGTCAACATAAATTGTATTTGGAAGAAACCCTTTGTAAACCGTGAAGGCCGCCGGAGCAGTTCAGATTGTGTATTGTAGCCTTGGCTACTCCGCAGCGCATCCTTTCCCACTGCAACCATAGAACTGCAATCGAGCAACCCTCCGGACTCACAGCATTGCAAAACACCCCTAGAATAATGGGTTCTTTCATTCTGTTATACCTATCCAAATCACTAGTTTCTTCCGGATCAGAGAATATAGTTAACACACATGGCGTGATGTTTTCTGCAATGTTAAATCTCATCAACAGTTTTTTTGTATCCCCTTTCGCCCATGTAGCCCATTCAGAGAGCAGTTAAAGCTAGGCAAGGGAGGCGGGTGCACCATCAAATTCAAGACAAAAAACATGCTTACCGTGGACAAAGCGGCCTAATCCATTAGGTTTTCTAGCAGTAGGTCTACAGCAACAAATGCATCGAAATGGCTACATATGTGGGGAGGCTTTTGCAATGCGAAAACAACAGAATCCTGCCCGTCCCTGCGCCTCTCCAGTCTGTGCGTACAGACGATGGCGTAAAATATGATGCGGATTCGCATGGACCAAAGCTGTAATTGACAGCCTCTACAGCCAATCGGCGGCTACAATATGTTGTCGAACCCATTTTTGTCTTGCCTCCGGATTTGTGAAGTGACTAAAAAACAGACGCGACATCACTGGCCTAGGCATTTAAAGGACTATGATATAGTGACCTAAATGCCTGTTATTTAAGGACTAATGTACACATTATGGATTACAGTTCATTCCTAGAATGCAATATTATTATTTACAATAAAATACCCTCTTACTATTATTCCTACAACTTTAGCAAATTGCTTTTCACAACATAGAGTTATTTGACACAGGTGTCTGACAAAAGTATCACCAATTCATAACCAAACGAAGAATTTGTCTGTACACCATACCAAAGTAAGGCACGGGTAAAACCGTATCTTTGTAAAAGTCATTCTTAAGATACAGGACCCCAGAGGGACTTCAGGAGTGGGGTGGGGAACTAAAGAAAGCATTATTTGATTAGACAAAGTGTCAAAAGTAACGCTGAAAAAGTTTGATATCAATCACATTTTGGATGTACACAATGTTAGTTGACTAGACGCTAATAATGAAATGCCAAACTAATGCAAACGGAATCTTCCTCCGGGCTGAACTGTTCTCACTGTCCAATGGGGGGCAGTAGTGGGCAACAACTGCAAGGACACGCACACATGCACACACACACACATTTCAGATTTTACAGGTGTTTTGAATAGCTGCCTCTAAATGAACATTTTGTTTGAACATCACAGATTCTTAAGAGTGTCAGTTTCATATATTCAAATTCCTTCTTGATAACCATTTTAAGTGAAATGCATTGCTACACATCTATGGTAGGATATCTCCGAAGATTTTGACAATATCATAACAGGATAAAACATAGAAATAACCAGAAGAAATGGGTATGGTTGGAGACTAACCTGACTTTTTTGAAACCTATTCTATGTAGTAATGATTGCATTGCATCAAGGAGCCATTTTGCAGAGGTTACCATGGAAATACAGGTCATGCATTGATTGGTGTTGAGGCTGAGAGACAGAGAAGACTTGTGGTAGATCAGCAAGCTAGAACCCTCAGTAAACACGAATGTAAAAACGTTAGTTAATAGTGTAGGCCTACACTTAGGTCACTAGGATGCTACCAAGACGCAACAAGCCTAATATCAGAGTTATAAATGGGATCGAGTGTGTGTATGACAACAAATGTTTCTGTGCATGTAAATGCATGACCTTTTGCATAACTTTTGTTTGGCAAAGCACAAATGCCTGATGATGTCTAACTCAATAACAAATAGGCATATACGTTAGTTTTTTAATTAATATCACTGGCTTCAACAACTTTAACATGGGTGCACTTGTATTTCGATTAGCAGTATACTTTCTAGCTCAGAGGTCTTCAACCCTGGTCCTCAGGGACCCCCTGCCCTACATGTTTTAGATGTTTCCCTGCTCTAACACACCTGATTCAAATGAATGGTCGTTAACAGGCTTCTGCATTACTAGATAACGACCCATTCATTTGAATCAGGTGTGTTGGAGCAGGGAAACATCTAAAACGTGCAGGACAGGGGGTCCCTGAGGACCAGGGTTGAAGACCTCTGTTCTAGCTGACAGAAAGATATATGATCAAAATCTTACCCTGTGTCTAGTAGCAATGAGCATAATCTTGAATGAGTTAAACCCGACAATAGCAACAACGACGTCCAAACTCGTTAAAATTGTTGTTGCCATACAGATAACGAGAAATGAATGTAATCTGACAAAGCTCCTAATTAGTTGACAAACAACAAATCTATTGATAGGATTTAGGCATTTCTGAGATTGCATAGTTGCCTGGAGCAAATATACAATTTGGTGTGAAGAAAATGGTTTAAGAAAACAGATAGGCTGTTTACTGTGTGACACTGATTAATGTGTGAATAAAAACAAGTTGTATTTTTCCTCCATTGTCTAATTTAACATTGCCCTCCATGAACCTCCCCACCCTCTATTTTTTAAAGACTTCTCATTGGTCGAACGAGGATTGCTGTGTCGTCATACCCTGGAATGCCCATTCATCAGTGGACTTGGGCGTTGTACTCCGCATCTCATTTGCAGCAGGGGCAATTTCTCCATTTTCAAATTCTCTTCGGGGAATAAATTGGAAGAATTTTTTGTTCCTTGAATTAAATCTTGCGGCTTTTTGCTCTCTGTATATTTCAAGTGGCGTGCTACTGGCTTGAAGTTGCGTCTGAAGCTTTTAACAAAGGGAGAGTTCAGGATCTCACTAGAATTTTCGAAGGAAGCTTGCGGTCTTTGTTCATTCATTTGATCGGTTGGGTTTCTTTGTTGGGCTAGAAGCATGGGAGCACAAATCTCCAAAACCGGTGCTAAAGAAGAAATCGCTGCAGATAAACCAGCAGAAGAAGCGGCAGTTGCAGCCAAGACAAACGGACAGGTACTTAAATATTTGCAAATAATTTGGTGATTCGTAAGTCTTTGTCTAAAAATTTGGCAAAGTGTTGCGCCAATGGCGAGCTCCTGCGCAATTGAGCGCATCCCAATGATCGCCGGTATTCAGGGAAAGTGGCCACATGTATCCATTTTGGAAAAAGCTATATTCAGCACCCTTTCATCCTAAACACTCGGCATGTTTAAAATATCCAGATTTTTTTTTAATGTAAGGATTGTGGATTCTAATGCCTAATTTAGTCGGTAGTTTTCTCTCTTGGGAGAGACGATCAAGTTACACGGCATTGCAACGTTTGGTACATAGGCCTACCTAACATTTCATTTTGTGTGTGGCGATGCCTACATGTTTTTGTTACATTGTGTAACCTGTGTTTTTGGAGGAAGCCTCAATACTAGACAAGACAACTTCAGTAATTAACGCTGAAATGTCTAGACTTGCCACTCAACGTGCATGACCATTTTAATCAAGTTACCACGCCTTTGTTGCAAGATTGCCATTCTCTCGTTCCCCATTCAAAGACCAGTAAATTGATCGAAAATAATACACAGATAATCGGGGAGGATGAGGGGGGGGGGCGACGACAAAGCAGGCCAAGCTGGCCATAGTTTGCTTGATCAATTCGGTCAATTGCAATATTACTCGCAATGACATTCGCTAGAGTTGGCTGGCTCAATGGTTTCCTAAAGGTAACGTTTTAACTGGCATATTTGGCACCATTGCCATTTTTACGCTAACTTGTTGTTTTAGAGGCTTAGTTATATTGAGGAGAGAAGGCCATTTAATTAATCCCGAATTCCGGCGCACGTACCCTGATTACGATGCATTTCTTGGAATGCCACAGCGACACCTAGTGGTTGCTAGTTGTAAAGTGTAGTCGGAGGGCTAGGCCCCAGAATGATCGGTCCTCATTCTCCTAGTAACAGATGTTGCCACACTTTTAAGGACATTTCTTATTGGCTGCCACCAGACATATGCAAAAAAAGGCATGCCATATACTTACTGCTTGTGCAGGTGGTACTCTTGTCTTCATATTTCGACAAGCTTATCCAGAGGCTTCAGTGTGTTTTCTTTTTGCATTTTCATTCATATATTTAGCAGAAACAACATACAAATAGTGCATACTTGGTAGGCCTTCAGCAGATGGTCTAGGTCCAAAAGTGCATTGTTGAACCATTCTTACAGGGGTTAGTGCCAATGAACAGTCAGCATTGTATTAGACACAATGGCTCAAGTAAGAATACAACTGTAGGAGTTGCTGTCAAAGAAGTAGCTGTTCAAGTCACAGCATTTCTTTTGTACCTTCTGGTGGTGCATGAGATGCATTTGTAGAGGTAAAAGGTGGAATCAAATCCATTCTTTTAACTATATTTGTCCCCTTCAGGAGAATGGACATGCAAAAACAAATGGAGATGCCTCTCCTACAGAGGAAACAAACAAAGCTGAGGTCCAGGCCAACGGCAGCTCCCCTACTGAGGAGACGCCCAAAGAGGCAGCAGAGAAGGTAGAAGCTGCGGAAGGGGAGAAGGAGCCAGCCGCGGCCGCCACCAACGGGGAGGCCAAGCCGGAGCAGGAGGAGGAGGCAGCAGGCACCAGCGACGAGGCCAAGCAGAAGAAGAAGCGCTTCTCTTTCAAGAAGCCCTCCTTCAAGCTGAGCGGCTTCTCCTTCAAGAAAGGCAAGAAGGAGTCCGAGGAGGGGAACGAGGACGGAGAGGCCGCTCCTGCCGAGGAGGGGAAAGCGACGGAGGAGACCGCCGCCACCGAGGAGGAGGCCAAGCCCAGCGAGGCCGGGGAGGAGGCCGCCAAGGAGGCTCCTGCAGAGGAGGCCAAGGCCGAGGAGCCCAAGGCTGTAGAAGAGGTGAAGGGAGAGGCCGCTGCTGGGGAGAAGCCGACGGAGCCCTCACCCGCAGAGCCCGAGTCAGCAGCCGGCGGGGAGGCGGCCCCAGCCTCCAGCGAGTGATCCTGCACAGTGCACAGAACGAGACGCCAGAATAGAGAGTCAAAGAACCCGTTTGTTTGTTTTGAAGGAATGAGGACTTGTCTAAAACCAGGGATATTTCTTTTGTTAATTTGTTGTCGGTGTTTACTGTTTTCTATCCATTTCATCCATAAATGGCTGCCAAGTCAACTGCAGTGAAGGACAGGGCATTTGTAGAGAAGGCATGCTCCATCACTGTTTTTTTGCATATGTGATTGTGTGAGTGAGTGTGTTTCATGTGTGGATGTGAGTAAGTATTTGTTTTACACGTAACCATATAACTAACTGTATTGAAGTTGGAAGTTGTCATATTTAAAATGAAGTATTTGGTGTTGGGCAATTGGATGTAGCTGAGACTGCAAGAGTGACACATCAAGATTCAAAGGGAAGTCCTACGACAAATCTAGATGTTGTCAGTGTGCAGTTCACCACATTGTTTACAATTCCTTATCAGTGCCCCTGTGGCAGCAAAACCATTCCTGAATGACATAGTTTTTAGATTAAATGTAAGAAAAACAAAACATAGGTGCTCATTTCATTAGATTTCACCATTTCAAAACTGTAGTAATGCACGTTGTATAGACTTTGATATTACTGGTTTATGACCTTCATGAGATGTACCTAAAGTTTTTAACCGCTTGTTGTAAATGAAGTTTCCTGTTTACCACCACATTGATTTATTTTCTTTTTGTTTTGGTAAGAATTAATAAATTTGGAAGATGTTTTAAACATTTTGCATCAAGCTGTGATAACTTGCAACAAAAAGTTTGAAATTGTGAGTTTTGATGATTAACAACAAAAGGCAAACTGGTGATTTAAAAAGGAAAATAGCCAGTACAATTTCCTGAACACCATCCTTTGTAAATAATGAAGCTTCACCCTATTTGAATTTGAGATGGAATGTAACTTTGCCTACAAATGGTAGTAAGATTTCTCTTAAGGTGTTCCATTTTTCTGTGAGCACTGTGAATAAAGGAATAATGCAGGCTGGATGTCTGTTTGCTAATTTGTAACCTGACTGCACTAAGCGTTTATTTAGGCAAATCTAGTCACACCAAATTATATCGTTTTTCTTCTGATTTGCAGCACCCTCCTGTGGACACAGACATTGCTTCAAAAATAGTGTCTCAATGGGTTTCCCAACTGCAGTAGACAATTCAATGTTTACGAGCCAAAACTATTGATAGTGACAAGATCAAAAATGTAACCTCTAAATTCCATTAAGCAATTTCTTGACTTAAACGACTGTTAAATGCATTCAAATGAACAGTTGTGCTTGCCAGTGACATAACCTCCAAACCTCATAAAACCCCCAGATGTTTTTTACGTTTGCGCGAGATGGCAGTAGACGCCACTCCTGGGTGTTTCAGTCACCCACAACTGCACCAGCGTCTAGTTTAAACCAGTTATTTGCTCCCAGATTAACCCTGTACACTGAAATATCCAGCCACCACAAAAAGGGTGTGTTTTACGTGTAATATTCCTCTTCCTGCTCCCTGGACCAGGGGTTTTGGACAGGATCTTGAGGCTTGCGGTGTCCAGGCTGCCCACCTCTGTCTCAGTGTCGCTACATGTCTCGCATGGATGCCTCCTGGATTAAAGCCTCTGTTCAATACCTCCAGTGAAAACAGAATGGGCTCATTGTGCCCTTTTTATTGAGGTGCCAGTGCTCATCTAGTACGATTGAATAGAGCAGGAGGATATATTATTAATGTTGGGCCAGTTTCAAGGTGTCTACCACTCTTTACCTCCCTTAAGTGATGGTGCCACTGCCCATCCTCTTGTCCTGCCCCACCTCAATGCTACCTCTGTGCCCCTGACCACAAGCCTCTGTCTACATGACAGACCTCTAAGAAGATTGTTTGTGCCTGCCAGGACCAGGCCTCCTCTTACCAGTGAGTCCTGTGCTCAGTCTGTCTTGTGCATCACCTAACTACCCCCTCTCTCAACCAGGGAAGAGAACCCTGCCAAGGAATACTCTCTCCAACCCCCCGGCTCACCAACTATTTAAAGAAGTTATGTAAACTGTGTCTGCCACCAGCAAAACTAGGGCTAGCTTGAGGGGATGTACATATGTGCAGCCTGGTTCACTGTCTGTATGTGACAGGAATATATATTGTGACGGCAATATCGACTTTCAGTCAAGTCTGATAGGAGTCACATGGCTGAGCAGAGAGGGAGTCGGGCTAGTAATCAGAAGGTTGCAGGACCGATTCCCCACTGTGCCAAATGGCGTTGTGTCCTTGGGCAAGGCACTTCACCCTACTTACCTCGGGGGAATGTCCTTGTACTTATTGTAAGTCGCTCTGGATAAGAGTGTCTGCTAAATGAGTAAATGTAAGTCTGAAAAGTGTGGTTTGGGGTTGGCTAGTAAGATTTGATGCCATTGTAACATGTTTAAACAAGTGATTATCATATATCTTTTTGTTGTAGAACATAGTGGTTATGAAAGGATACAAAGAAAGTGCCACTGAGACAAACTATTTCTGTAAGAAGTTTTTTATTTTGATCATTACTTCTTTATACAACTTAATGATTCTTAAGGGATATAACAATGTTGGTGGTGAACAGTTTGTATTTGTACGACAGTATTTTGTTGGTGTGCTGTATGTTGTAGTATTTCAAATGGTCAATTTGACCATTATGATTTCACAATATTCAAGTCACATACACAAGGAAGTCAGATACAACATGGTGCACAGAAAGTCATCATGTACTTTAATAAGATTATTGGTCACCAAAGAACAAGGTTGTACAAAAAACAGACAGACATACATAAAAAAAGATCACCAACTGTAATCAGTAAAAAAAGAAGGAGAAATTTTCAGGACACAACATAACACCTCAGTTTCACATGCTGTTTCCAAAAGAGAAAACTTGGAATTATTTTGCTGATAACCTCCCTGTCCCTGATAACCTGTTTGCATAAATTATTTCCTTCCTCTTAGCACCCATTTCTTGGAAGTCGAAATGCTTCTATTCCTCAAATAAGAGAGTAAACTACCTGTCTTGGCTGTTTGGCTGAGGAAAAATAACAGGGAGTTTACTTGTTTGAGAAATAGCTCGCAGATTGAGTTGTGTGGCTTGGGCTAACACCGTATCACGTTGAAGCAATAAGGAACCCAGAGAAAGAGCAGTGGACATTCTCAGCGGCGAAGACGCCATTGGCCTCATCGTCGGGGATCTGCAGGTAGACTGTGTCCTGCTCATCCAGAAGGAGGACAGCGCTGCCGGACATCTGGTCCAAGAAGCCCTTGTTGTACTCATCATAGCTGAACATGACAGGCTGGCCGTTCTTGTACAGGGCCACCAGAGCGTGAGCTCCGTTCACGTGGATGGTGTAGGAGAAGTAATAGATTCCGGGGACCTGGCAAGTGAACAGGCCGGTCTCGGTGTCATAGTGGCCCTCTGCATTGTACACCACTTGGTCAAACTTAATGGGGGTTCCAGATGCAGGGTAAGGGGTGGCCAGAGAGACGGTGAAAGCAGACATGGGGGTTTTGACCAGACCTGGGACAAGGACCTCACCCATGCCCATGCTCTTCTCAAAGACCACCTCACCAGGGGCACCAGGTGGGCCTGGGGGTCCAGCAGGGCCCATAGCACCATCCCGACCATCAGCACCAGGCAGACCAGGGGGACCCTGTGGTCCGGGGATGCCCTTGGCAGCCAGACCAGCTGGGCCAGATGCTCCAGGGAGACCTGGGTGTCCCTTAAGGCCAGGTGCACCAACGGCACCAGAAGCCCCAGCAGGTCCTCTGGGACCTGGGGCTCCATCGAGTCCAGGAGCACCTGGTTCACCTGCATGCCCGGGAAGGCCTTTAGGCCCGGCAGGTCCTGAGACACCTGGGGCCCCAGTGGCCCCTGTGTGTCCAGTGTCTCCCTTGTTGCCTGGGGCTCCAGTGGCTCCCGCGGGGCCAACTGGGCCTGTTGCCCCTGGATAACCTTGCTTGCCTGGGAAGCCCTGTGCTCCCTGATCTCCCTTGTATCCCTTGGGTCCCTGGGGTCCCCCTGCTCCTGTGTCACCTTTAGGACCCATAGGGCCAGAATCACCTGTGAAACCTCTAACACCCTGAGCCCCAACGGGACCGCTGGCTCCAGTAGCACCTGTGGCCCCAGTGTGTCCCATCGCACCTGACTCTCCCTTCACACCTGTAGCGCCTGGACTACCTGTTGCTCCTCTATCTCCTTTCACTCCTGGAGCACCTGGCTTGCCGTAACCAGGGATGCCGGGGGCACCAGTGGCACCTGGAGCTCCCTGATGACCCTTAGGGCCGACTGCGCCAGGCAGGCCTGGGGCTCCATTCTCACCTGGTTTACCGGACACACCAACACCTGGGGCGCCAGGGTGACCCTTAGGGCCCATGGGTCCTGTGGCACCTGGTGCACCATCAACACCTGGGCTACCTGACTTGCCTGGCTCACCTGGCACACCTGCCCTTCCTGGCTTTCCAACTCCTGGCTGACCTGGCTCTCCGGATGGGCCCATTGGTCCTGTGGGTCCTGTCACTCCCTGTGGCCCAGCAATGCCCACACCTGTATCTCCTTTAGCCCCTGGCAGACCAGGCACACCTGGATGTCCTTTCAGACCTGTCTCCCCCCTTTGTCCATTTGCTCCTGGAAGACCATGAGGCCCAGGCTTGCCTGTGGAGGAGAGGCCAGCGGGTCCGGGGCTTCCAGAGGGTCCAGGCATACCCCTGGGTCCCTGAAGACCGGGAGCTCCTGTATCACCTTTCTCTCCATTGGCTCCAGGGATACCAGGTTTGCCTGGCCCACCAGGAGAACCAGGTTTCCCAGGTACAGTGAGGCCAGCAGGTCCAGGGGGTCCAGAGGGTCCAACGGGTCCAGGCAAGCCAACTGCGTTCTCACCTGCGGGGCCAGGTGGGCCAGCAGGGCCCTCTGGTCCAGGCTCACCTGGGGCACCAGGCTCACCAGCCACGGACACCACTGTTGAGACATGTAGGAAAAATCCTCATTCAGACTGTTGTGACATTGTGAGAATTATATTTGCATGTGAAAATGTCTTATTGTCAGTTCAATGGACCTTGTCTGCACACCTTAAGTGAAAGAGTGAAATCCTATTGGAACCAAATGATTTGTCTTTTTATAAGTGGTCAATAGGTTTATGCACTTATGTGTGGCTAGGAACATGTAAATATATATTATACTGTAACAGAATCTTACATGGTACATGCAGACATGCTATTGTTTAAGCTAGCATTTTCTTAATTAGTACATTTTAGCCAATTTTCAAAGAACAAATTACTATTTTGAGAGAGAAATAAAGGGACTAGTTTAATATCAAGGTTTAAAATAATTGCCACAGAAAACAACGGTATTACATTACATTGCTTTTTACCTGTTCATTAACACTCTCTGTAAGTATGACTTATAGTTCCGTGTTACAAAACATTACTTTAACCATTGCTTGCAAGTAGTGTTGAAGTGACTTGCCTCTACTGTATACCTGCAATAACATTGCTTTGTAATTACATTCAAAATTCGAACCATTTGAACTACACAATTTATGTTGGAAGTATTTTTTAAGTGATATTTACCATATTGTATTTGGTACTGCATTAATACAAAAATCCAGAAATTTAAGTCCACAATGAACTTTTAACCCTATGCAACCTAAATATATTTTGCTCCACTGTTACTGAAAATGACCTGCAGATCCAAGGAAATTGGATAATTCAATTATCAAATGTGGACATTTAACAAAATATATATACTTTATAAGAGGGAGTATACTAAAGTCTTGAGAACTCAAGTCTTGAGTATTTTACGTGCTGCCTTTATGTGGTAACAGGGCCCAGAGCAACTCAAAAAGAAACTCTCCCCCATAAGCCATAGGGTTTCAGTTTAGATTCATCAAACAGATGTTTTTATTTCGACCATGGCTAGGCACACCCAAACAAACCACATTGCAGGGTGACTGAACTGTAATTGTCAGTGTCAAACTAAAAATAATTAAATGAAAAGCAGAAGGAGTATTTTGAAATAAGAAAGCTTTAGATTTAGACTTTTAGATATGGGTGAATGTCAGGGGTGGATCCTTGCCTTTGACTGCACAAATGCCTCGTTATCCACAGTCAAGACTGCATTATGCTTGTGAACCAAATAGGTCAAACTCTCTTGACAGATTGAGGACAAAAACATAAATGTGAACTTGTTCGTTTTACATAGCAAACACATTCTTTTTGCATTGAAACATAAAAACAGTAGCAATGCTCCAAGCAATGCTAACAGACCTTGCTAATTCTAAACAGTCAGACTAAATGTAATGTCCATTTTAATCAAGCTATCAGAATTAAAGTGCCAGAGAGCCAGATAAACCAGAAAGTGTGAATCTATCAATCATAGAAGGTGTGTCCCATGATATACAAACAAATCCGTAAACTGTTTATAATGTGAGACAATAATCTACACAGGTCAAAATGAAAACTAGCGCCCTCCGTGGGAAACTACAAACAAAGCAGGCAGCAGCTGCTGTATACAAAGCAATAGGAAGGCTTGTGTGCAAATGTTCACTTCTGGGACACAAACCCATTGGATGAGTATTTACAACCCTGTAGCCAATTAGAGCTCTGGATAGCTCCTTAGCAAGTGTGAGCTCGTGTTTCAAAGTACAGCTGCCAGTAAGCCAAGCAGGTTGGTTGTCAGAAGTGTTTGAACCCTAGAGTAAGAGGACATGATCCTTCGTTGGCCCCCTCCAGGTAAGCAGCAACTTTGACATGTCACTATCTCACATGGGGCATTTGGGGAATTGACAGATTCGATTTTGTTTTCGATTGCAGAAGAGTATGATGATTGTATGAGGCACCTTTTCCATAGGTTCAGTCTGAACTTCTGACGGCTACAGTCTATCATGATGAACATGATGCTGTTCATTCACACAAATCATACCAAAAAGACTTGCACAAATTGTAGAATCCAAACCGAATTCAAATAACACCAAAATGCCCTTATTATTGTAGACCAGAGTGCAGCTTCTTACCGTGGCTCTTGACAGAGTAGGGCTGGTACTGAGGGGCCTTCATCACCTTCTTCACCACATATCTCTCACCGTGGGCGGCCGTCAAGGCCACCAGGAGGAGGACCAGGCTTGCTACTCTGATGACCATTTTCAGAGGTGAAAGCTGTGAGAGGAGAAAATAAAGATGTTCAAGACTCCTAGTCCTTTTGTGTAGACATGAGACAAACAGGGATGTAAACATTCAAACTGGGACGTAAGCATGGATTCACTAAAACGATATAGAAACAAAATCAAACTGTCCATGCCCTTTATCCTGATTCAAGACCCAAACATGCACAATGATAAATACTAGAATATCCCATAAATAAACTTTCTAGCAATGTACAGCATCCTGGATCTCTAGATCTAACTGTGTTCTCTGGGAGCATCCAGCACCCAGGCTACCCGGCCTGCAGTCCCAAAGACCCGTAATCTGAACTCCAGACCATGCAGCCCTGATGGGAGCTTCTCACCAGGGCTTCTCTGGGATCACTACCCCAGGGATGGAGAGGGTAGAGAGGGAAAGAAACTCACAGACGTACCTGCATCCAGGGGGTTCCAGAAAGAGGGGAAAATAATTCTCTTCAGCACCAGTGTGCTTCCACTGCTGCTGTATATCCGTAGGCTGGGAGCAAGTCTGAGGATCTGCTGCCTCCCAGTACAATGATGTTGGTATTTATACCATATCTGCCCCTTGCATCATTAAAAAAGCCCCCACCACACAAGTACCTCCCTCCTCAGAGCAGGGCTGTAATTAGAAGGCAGATCTGCCCAGTGCAGGCATGTCACATCAGGGGGATCTGCCAAGGAATATTTCTTGAAGATAAATGGGATTAGGAGTTCTTGAAGGTTCTTCTACAAAAAAAGAATTAAGATCAGGTATTGAAATGTAAAAAAGTTTTAAAATGGACTTTGACATAAGAATTAGATTCACTTTTAGGCTTGTTAGTATTGAACTTCCTCCATAACTGCCCCCAGCCTTAATAAACATTGTACCTTCTGAGCGCCATATTGTTTTCAATATAACCTAAAATGTAAGCAATTTATTGCACAGTGCAGAAAATCCACAAATATTCCCACCTCCATAGTCAAAACAAATATGAAAACAGCCCTTGTTTTTAGTTGCCCCTTTAGTGGAACCCACCTTCTCACAAAGGTGGCATTGAGGACAGGAGACTGGACATCTCCATGTTTACATCTGCCCCAGTTGGTCTGTGTTTGACATGTTCTTCACCTCTTCTGACCGTCTAGGCCCCCTCCGTCCCCTTCCCTCCATCAGGTAAACATGCAACACTCTGGGGCAACGTTGCTGTAGCGGCAGGGTTAGTGATGAATACAACTTTAGCTACCACTTGAAAACCATTTATTTAATAGACTTGGTATTTGACATTCAGAATTCTTATGTACAGCACCTAACCATTAGGTTAAATATTTCTACTGAGTTGAAAATCTGTTTGGTCAGCTTGCCTGTTTGGTCAAGTATACTTAGCCTTTGATTTTGCACACTATTTCAGGCTTAACAGTTTATAGTCAGTTTATATTTTTGTAAGTGCTTCACCCTAGAAACAGCTCATAAAGATATATAAAGAGCCAGTGGAAAAGGCCTTTGTGTTGAAACTGTTTCTCTCTGCAGCCCACTGAATGCAAGGCCAGTGTGTGGTGAAAGAACACTGAGCTGCAATACTCCAGCTTGAACACCAGAGAGCAGGTTCTACTGGGGTTATTCTCAGGAGTGCTGGGAAGTGCCATTGGATATTGTGGTGACCTTTTGTTATTTTTGGAGTTCTCTGTGAATATACATCATCAGAGGTTTCAGGCCTGATTCCTACAATTACAGCCTCTGACTGTCATGATGTAGTATTTCCCAATCAGCGATACCCCCCAGTAGCCTATTACTGTCCCCATCCTCCCTCACTCTCCACCTTGCTCTGCTTACTTTGGGTTCCTCCTGCTGTAATTTCTCAATTTCACCCAGGCCACATAGGAAATGCATACACCCAAATAATCATACGTTTTAACCCAGGCTGCCATAAACGATGTGTAGGGTACTCAATACACAGATCGCCTCCCTTTTTTTTTCTTAAGGCAAGGTCATTTATGGAGGATTTCCTGCTTGCATTTTCCTGTGTGCCGATTCAGTTGAGTGTTTTTCTGTCTATTTGTATCGTTGATGATATGGATGCAAGGAGGGATGGTAGAAATCTGAGGATTTAGCAGGATTGTGTGGAGAGATTTCACCATCATGCAAGCCAGAAAGTCTCCTTTACTCAAGGGTATAATTAAACATTCCAAGAACATGGGACTTGTTTGAACCTTTCCAATTTTAGAATTAGACCAAATTAACTGTCATTTTCCAAAGTGCTACCTTGCCCTGGTTTATAGTGAAATAATCATTCATGGTTGACAAGCATTGTTTGAACATGTTGTCCCTATCAAATGAAAATGACTGTAACTTCATTTGCATTTTTCTCCAAGAACAGGTTGACAGCCAGACATCATAGCCATCCAGGGTTAGCAATCTGATTGTTTTCTTTTGACAAATAGTAGAGTAAGGTTGTATACAAACAAAGTTCTGAATGTGAACTTTCTAGGCTGGCATACATTAAGGAAGCAAGCCGCCACTCCCGCCAAGACAGCATGTGTTTCATATGCCACCTACTGTATAGTGATATGCCCAATCTACAGCTCTATCATTTTATTCTATTTGTGTTCACACGCCACAAGAGAGACTCTATGTCCCAGCTCCAGTCAGTGTTAGCTAAATGACAGAGCAACAGAGGGTGGAGTAACTATTTTATGAGTTTCTAGGTTCAGATAATTCCAGTTTATTTATGTGTTTTTTTTTAACAGTTCAAACCACACATTTGTAGGAGAAAGATGAAGAAAAAAAACAGCTTTAATTTGCATCTCGGCATGTGCTGAGGGAACTAAACTCAATGCATGTCTTAGAACAGCTGTGTACCTTGGTATGAGGTGAGCAAATTAACAAGGTAATTTGCTTGTTTTTTTGTGCATTCAAAACGTTTTGCCACACTCCATGGAGTGCATGTGTGAAGCCCTAACTGTTGTGTTTCTTGGGGTTGAAGTTGACTGTTAAAGGACCAAATGAGAGTACATGGCTGGCTGTTTCTTCCCTGTATGCCTGCTCAACTCATAACACTCCCGCAATAGTTTGATGTGGCTGCCTTCCCTCCATTGTAATAACCATTAAGGATTATAGCAACCACATTAGAATAAAAAGTCGATGACGTAGATATTATATAGTCTAATACCAAACACTGTAAAATCCACACGTATTAAACTCACTTGTCACTTTGTGTGTGAGTGTCACAGACCTTTAACTGACAATATATCAAATTATGAAAACAGTTTAATAAATTGTTCCATGTCATAAAGAGAGGGTTGAGGGCATTGGGTTCCTTATTCTTCTGCCTACATCAAATGTGTATCAAATGTGTGTGTGACATACTGTATTTGTGCTGTGAGCGTGTTTATCACCTTTCTCAGCCCTGAGCACAGTTCATGGATGGGAGGAGCCAGAGTGGGAGGACCCAGAGTGGGAGGAGCCAGAGTGGGAGGAGTGGAGGAAGAGAAAGATGCCATGGCAGGGCCACTTCTCCCCTGACCTTGGAGTTCTACAAGCACCATCCTGAGGGGATCCTTGGTCAACCTGTTCTTGTTTGTAAGGCCATACAACACACTCAGCCCTCATTAGGCCTTCCCTGTTGTCCCCCTGAGAGAGAGAAGCAGAGCTGATGGTAAACTGGTTACAATGTGTGGGATGATGAGTGTCCATAGAAAAGGTTTCCCATTCTGTAATTTTTTTTTTTTTGTGCCCTCTTGTGTCCAGGAAACGGATATTTCTGGTTTCCCCCCTGTGCTGAGTGGTCCTCTCCCACACCCAGAGGAAGAACATAATTGTTGGTTGATGTAAGAGAGACCTAACCCTAACCCAGCACGTGAGCTAAGCTAAGGCTAAAGATACACCATCATGTCTGGGATACTGATTTAAGCTGTTCAATAAACTCAATGGACCACTAAGAGGTACTTTGAGCCTCATGGATGCTAGGGTTGGTGGGAGCCCTTGTGACTGGTTGGTGGCAAAATTACAGGGTCCCCAAAGCAACCCTCCTCTTTCCGAGAAGGAAGTGTAGCAGTGCTGAAGAGTGGCGTTCATGGAAACAGAGGTTGAAACGTAAATCGGCACACCCACAAATGCATAGTTAACGCCATACATTTGCCTGTATGTCTCACAGAAGTTTTCTGTGTAAATCAATAATGTGTAGATTAAAGTTTCTGAACTATCTGGTTGTTGTGTGTCTAAGTGTAATGCTACAGATGACATTGGTAACCCATCTGGATACCTAAAACCATTGTGCTCTCAGAACCAATTCAACAAAAATCAGTTCACTTTGTTAGAATGGACTGCCATCATTCCATCATGCCATTGGATGACAGTTAAGCTCAGCCATTGGTCTGGACCTACAATGTAGTGGGTTTGTAAGCTACTGAGTGGCTGTGATTTTGTTTCAGGAAAGTCACAATGTTACTGTACAGAAAGGGAATTTCTGACTCTTTCAGAAGACATTCTCATTTTAATTAGCTTAGGTTGAACAAAGGTTCACACCAGGAAACTTGGGGGAATTAACTTTCCATATAACCTCATTATGTTGTAAACAAAGACTTTTAGATGTGTTCTTTGGAATCCCTGCCATGTTGGCTTTATTTGAAAAATTCCCTAGGTCTTACTGAGGCAAAGCGAGAAAAGAGTATATGCTTCTTGTAGAATCATTTAAGGGTATCAAAGTTCAGCACATAAGTGTTGGTGGTTGAGTCCTGTATTTAAGCATAATCACTAATCTAAGACATCAAGACCCTGTAAATTGCAGGTTGCACTGTCTGCATGGAATAAGGTCATCCATTTGACTACAAAACTTGAAAAATGTGTCAAAGAGGAGCCTGAACAAAGTCTGTCAACAGGTTATGGAACAAATTATGTACTGTTACCAGATAAAATAAACTGTGTGTCTGTTGTAAAATAAACATTCCTGTCCAAAAGTTGAAAATTCCTGTCCAAAAGTTGAAAATCAGACTAAATTCCTACCTTAAAAAATGAGGAAAGCTACAGACAGGAAGCTGAGAGTAGACACTGTCACACTGCACTCCAAAATGGATGCTAAACTAGACGCCATAATGGGTCTTGGGGAGACAAAACAAGTGTTCTTGTGTCTGAGGCCAGCCAAGATGGTCCAAAATTATGGGTGCCAAAAAGTGAACCCGGAGGCAACATTATTTACATATCTCCCTTCTACTGTAGTATATGCTCTCCCACTGTCACAGGAAACCAACCATGGCTCTGCACATGCTTCCTACCACTCTGAGGCCAGGGCTGAGGCTGCTGTTCTGTGGTTTAGAGGCCTGGGGTGGCAGTGGGAGCTGACACTCGCTGGTGTCAGAAACAGCTCTGTTCACAACTTTGTATGTCTAAAATAAACTGTGCCTGCTGAGTCTGAAGAATATAGCGCTATTTGCTATTGTCACGATTATTGTTCAATCTAACTAGCGGCAGGCTGTTAAGCGTGTACCAATGGTGACTCACTGCAAAAACAAATACCTGAGTGCATTCTTAGCTGCAAAAAAACGATACTTTTATCTCACAGGACGCAACCAAGACCTCTGGCTTCTCCTGATGTTTTGGTGTCTGGTTATCGTAGAGGAAGGAACTTGTCCGAAATAAATCAAAGAAAATACACTTATAATGGCGTATTCATTGGCCAGACTTTGCATGATGTCCGTGGTCGCCTTTGTGATCTGTTTGTCCAGAGGTTTTGGTTGAACCAAGCCCTCCATGTTTGCAGGATATTTTGAAAAAGTGGCCCAGACGGTGCTTCTTGGAGTGTGCCTGTGTTGTGTGCACGTTAAAGCCTCATGTGGCCTGAGATTGTGGAAAATGTTCTCGGAAAATAGATCGGAAAACTGTCTGTAGGACAACATGTCTAGTATATTTCTATCACAAGAGCAAGTATACGATGGAAACCACATGATATTAAAGTTGGCTGGCTGATGGTCATCTTTCGGTTGAGGCTGTCTCAGTCATAGTGCTATACATACACAGACAGGCCCTAACATCTCTAAAGCCAGGAGACTGTTTTATGAGTGGAGCTTCTCAGTATTGGACAGAGTTTAAGAAATGTCTGCATAAAGCTTATGATGTTTACTTTACAAAAGTGGATTTGCAAGCGGTACAGCACACACCTTTTTCACAATGAAAAGTCATGACTGAACACATTTTTGTAAGATTGTATCTGCTAGACGATATAAGGCTAATTTCATTGCAAATGAGCTGTTTGAAGCGGTTGCTATTTCCACCAACTTCACTGATGATAAACTTTAAATAGACAGGCATTCAATTTGTAGCTTTTAAGATGTTTATCAATGTTTGAGCCATGTTTGGTTAAAAAAAGGATGTCACTATGTGGTCTGGTGCTACCCAAATGCTGCAGAGAAGTACAAAGGTTTTCTTTTCTGTGTTTCTGAAGAGCCATCAGATCTGAAGTGGAAAGTGTGTTCCAAGGGCTCGTCCCTCCTAGAACAAGCCTCCAAGTCTCCTGCAAAGAAAGAGAGAGCGAGAGAGTAGAATGAGTCAGTGAGCTCTGTAATTTCAGCACCCAGCTGCTGTATTTGCTGACCTCTACTGAGGACCTGTTAACCATAGAAACCCACATGCAAGACTTTCCCTTCCGGCCCAACGTAATAATTATGCCGTCACTTCCCAAGACACTCACCCCTCAATTGCAGCATGTATGAGTCTGTAAATACAATGATAGCTTACTGAAAGGCCTCTTATACACAGGCCTGATGGTGGCTATTTTTGGATGCCTTTAGCCTTTTTTTTTACCAACAAAGAATCTTCTGTTAATCTCTCCGCAAACCCATCAGAACAAACAAATCTCTACTTTTCTCAGAATGATTAAAATAAAGACGAGAATGATGATAAACTACTTGGGCTTCTATGTTTAGACAGCAGGGTGCTGTGGAGCTGTAGGCATTATGCCTAGCTTCCTGATCTATTGCCACAAAGCTAAAGCTGTGTATGGCAAGTTGAACTGTTTAGATTGGATTTAAATATATGCAGTTCGGTGCATTAAAAACAAATCTTATGGACCATAGATAATTTAAAAAATCTGAAGTCTTATAAATGTCCTAAGGTCCCAGAAAGGTTTTCTCAATACAAATGTGGTCGTTGAACGACTTCCGTTCCTCAAGCTAACCAGCTAGCTTTTCACCATCATAAGATACTTTGATGGGGCTTCCAACAGCTGAGATAGTAGTCAGCTATTTACAGAGCTGTATTTCAAACGAAATCTCCAAATGCAGCATTTTTTGTGGTTAGGAGGGAAAAAGGAAAAGAAAAATACTCTACTAATATTGATACACCTAAGCTGTACTTTTTGGGGGAAGGGTTTACATTGCTTGACATACAGTTGGTCAGACTTGAACTATTTGTGGTTGAATAAACCGTGGTCCGAACCACAATGTGGGTCTCGCATGGAGCAGACAGGTGGACAGAATCTATGTATGGTCATGGCTTTAAGAAGTGACATTTCATAAAGAGAAATAAAACCCAATCAGGTCTGTTTTTCCCCCCAAGATGGCAGTCTAAAAAAAAGCAAGATATATACTGCAAAAGCATCGGCACAGGTTTGGCATTTAGGCAAGATATACAATTTCTAAAGCAATCATACTTTGGATATTCTTCAACACCACAAAGTAGTCAGGTGCTCAGACCTGTAGAATTCTTATTTCCAGTGTTTTCTGTCCATGGTAGCAGTTTGTGCCATCGTCAAACATGTGGGTCATTTCTAGTTCATTAACAGCATTAGCTTGCTCAGGCCGCTCAGACTGGCGGAACCTCCCACTGACTATGTCTTCTGTTTCTGGGTTTTTATTTTGGCACCAGTATTACCACAAGTGAGTTTTCCTGTGGGGAGGCAGGGTAAACAGGCTGGGCCCAAGCCTGCATTGAGGCAGTTATTATAGACTATATACAACCAGGCCTGGAAAAAAAGTTCTAATTTGGAATCATCCTGATAACTCACAATGTTAAAATAAAGTGTACATTGTATACATTTAAGTGTAATAACATGGAACATGGCCCTGTCCTAGGACAATGAGCCACACAGGGGCACCTGCAGGATTCTTGGTCATGGTTGGCACATAGAGGAATCATCTAGGTCTGTTTGTCAGGCAATCTATACTGCATTTGTACTTGTAGCTTACTGTGGGCAGGCTTTCCTCTGGACCAATGGTATTATAATAGTATTGACATGGGCTACATAGCCTATGTATTTGAAAGTCTCAGAGGTGGGAAAATCCAACCATATTTAAATTTGTTGTGCTCTGTTCCTAAACCCGACTCTCTATTTCTGTACACATTGTGAGACCTTTGTTGATTGCAGAGTTGGATCCTATCTGTATACGCCAGACAAGTGGTTGACTCCATTTAAATTAAGAAAATTATATTCTTGCCTCTGTGCATGCAGCCACTGTAAGCTATACTTTTACCCACCATTATCTTTCTAGGTTCCGTGACTTTTCTGAAACACCCATTTCAAATTAAAGGTCGGAAATGTGCCAGAGCCTAACATTACGAGCTTGTCACTTTTTAGGGCGAGTGAATGTCCAAATCTCCTGAGTCAATCTTCATGAGAGGTCAGCGAATGCACTGCGATGAAATGACCAGATTAGATTCTGGCATTAGGTTCCCTTCTGCCAGGCGGTTTACCTGAACCTTCAGAGGCAGGTGAATTCACTCCCAAAATTATAATGTTTTGGATTCTAAATAAAATGCTAAATACATGAAAATAACATGTATGTCATGCATGAGATTGTAACAGAAATGCACATTCTGTCAAATACAACTGAGTACATAATGTACTTTCAACAGTCGAGTAAAAAAATCGAAAATTCCCCTAAAGGATAAATTGTAGGTAATTTTTTATGCACGGTGCAGGTTACCACTTGTTAGTCACAAACACAGACACAAAACATGACTTCCATAAGAACATCACCATGGTTTACGGCGACTTAACGATTGAAATTTACAAGCAATAACACTGTCACTGTTGCCATGGTTTCGTAGCTCAGTTAAGTGACATGCTGAAGTTACGCCATGGTAGCGTTCTGCGGTCTGAGTGATAAGATAATGGAAAACAGAGAACAGTGTGATTCACAAGGCTTTCCCTGCTGTCATGAATACTGCTGTACCCAGAGGTGATCCACACCTACAGGAGACCCAAAGGGATTATCAGGTTTCAGTTCTTCTATAGAGACAACATGTCAGTATCAATCCTAAAGTCCATCTTTAGTTGGGTCAGGTATAGTATGGTAGTACTGAGGGATGGGAATCACAATACAACTGAAGGGATGGGATGCTACAGACCTTTAGGAGGTCATTGTGCTATAACACAGTTTTATTTTACTCTAGCACTGCCAGTACAACTTGTGCTTTTGCATTTTTTTGTGACCAGTAACTTCTGAAATACCATAAGAGTACCGAGGAGAGAAACCACAGAAATCCTGTAGTGCAGTAGCCCTCTTCTACTCCAGCTCAGGTCAGTGTTTTGTGATATTGTTTTAAGTGTTTGATTTTTAAAACAAAGACAGAGTTTTTCTGTCCTGGCAGAGATGGCCAGGCATGCGAGGGCCCTCTCAGGCAGCGCTCATGCTTTAATATGTGTAGGCTAATGTGTGAAGACGAGAAAGTGGAGGGCGTGAGAGAAGCAGCTCACTCGGTTTCAATTGGGGGGTTCTGGAATCCTCTGTTATTGGCCTCTCTAATGTGGCCATGGGTGTGTTAATCTGTGGAGAGGATTGGTGCTAAATGTCTAATTATGCTTGATGCAGCGAATCCCTCTCGCTTCTCAGGGTACAGTAACAGTAACTTATACAACGTTTGCTCTTTAATTAGTGATGTCAAAACCCACATGGGACGCAGTCTGGGAGATAAAGGTTACAATCTAGCTTGTGTCTGATGGTCAGGATCATGTCTGCCTCAGCAATAAATCTTTGTTCTCCTTCACATGGGCCAGGACTTACTGAAACTGAACCTGTATACACCATTCTATCTTGCCAAAATGAACCTAAATGATGTTCTGTGTGTATCAGCACTCAAGTGCTAATTTTCTGGTAAAATCGTTTCATATTGTTTTCATGATCGTGTAAATCAAGTAAATGAATCAAAGGCTACAGATGATGAAGTTCACCTGCACCTTATCTTCCGTTTGGGAAAGCTTTGTCTGATGCCAGCAAGACATCACAGGCTCTACTAGCTTATTACAGTTTCCTCTCTTTGTGACAGGTTTGTCCCAAGTTCCCTTTAGTCAGCATCTGTGCTTGGAGCATTTCCCAGACAGCCAAATGAGCCGGGGATGAAAAATTATGTATCTGGAACTGAAACACATGTCTGCCCTCGGATCCAGACCACAAATGGGCTCGCCACACCTGACCCCAACCCCCCCCCCCCCACACACACACACACACCATCACTACCTTCGGCCAGGCACTTGCTGAATGGACCTTAATTTGAAATATCTCAACTACAAAGGTATACTCACAATGGCCTTCTATCAGTTCCCTGAATCTGAGAAAAACAGGGAGTATGCCAGGAACTGTCATCTGCCATTTACCAAGCCTTGTTCCTTATCCAAGATGGTGTTATTACTCCTGCACTTGTACAGGTCATTAGGCTAATGCCACATAAGTAACACATTCATGGTTGACTGAAGCCCACAGAGAGAACTGGAGGTTCTCTGTAGCTCCGTGAAAGCCTGAGCAATTTTTCAGGATTGCGTGAGTCACACCAGCTCATTTTCAAAAGATAAGCGTGGTTGAAACAGCAGTGAGCGTGTACCTCAGAGACTGCCTAGACACCTAGCCCGGGCTACATTTCTCCAACGATGTGTGTAACTAATGGGAGGATAAATACAGAGTTGCATTTTTGTTGTTTATTACACAATCTTTGTGGTTTTACTCCTCAACTCTTTCCCCTTCAGCTACAACCATTTTAAAACGTAATGCACTGTCAACAAATAGAAGCCACAATGATTAGTTCTGAAGTGTTTCACAAATAGATTTTGAAATATCAGCTGAACTCAAGGGCTCCGATCTGGCTCAATCTAAACCCAATAAAGCCCTATTGCCCCTCTACCCTGATGTCAGATCAAGCTGCAGCAGATATAAAGGAGCGAGCCCGTGATATTCTGGTATTCTACACACCATGTGCTGTAGCCTACGTCTGTGCGTGGGGGGGGACAGGGTGGGGGCCTGCGGTGGCCGCCTCTACCCCTTCTGAGCCTCCTCTAGGCCAGGCTGCCCAGCTCCCCCAGTGGCACGGCTCCAAAACCAAAGGTAAAGAAAGCGATGGAAATGATAGCGTTGCCTTAGGAGTAAAAAAATAGACACGTTTTGATCATCCTCTTTCAGCTATTTATTCTCATGCCTACTCTGCCAGGGTGTAGCATTAGTTTAGTCGGGGAAAGTAGAAATTAAAGAAGGTTCAATGCCTTTAGGTTTTCCAGTACCTTAACATTATTGCTACCAGGGGTTGCAAATTAAGATTCTCCTTGTCTCTTGCCAACCGCTAAGAGACTCAAAAAATGCGTCGTAAGAGACATGATGCAGTAATTTGTGGCTGCTATGCTTAAAACAGCAGAGATGCAAAGAATCAAAGGTTCATTTTTTCCCATGGGTTTCCCTTAATGAGCAACCTGCTGTTTTTTTTTTTCATTTTCAATAAGTGCACTGCAATATATTGTTGGAAGCAAAGGCTCAGAAATTGGGCTTGAAAAACCCAATTGATTCATCAATTCAAAACTGCATATACAGTGATAATGAAAATATATTTTCTATTGGTGGACTTACAATAAAATACATTTTACAAACTCCACGACAATAAAACCATCAACAAAACAATCACCATGATCCGTCTTCCAGCTCCAGGCCTACGCGTATTCTGAGCATGTTCAAAACAAAACAAGATGTGCATGTAAACAGAAGCCTACTCTGATCCAGTCAGCCTTTTTTAAATTTAGAGAAGCACAAGAATAAAATGTTCTTGTTTTTCCTTCTTCTTCCGTGTCTGTGGTGATGGTGGATATTTATAATGGAGACCAATGTCTGGATCCCCACCATGCTTTCCTTCAGAAATTTTTCAATTTTTTTGCTTCCATCCTGTTCCCTCATGTGTGAAATGACCATCTGGCCTGGTCCCTTTAAAGATCCAGGGCTGACTTCCAGGGGAGCTGTTGCCTGCAATGACACACTCACGTAACACTCAGCACCAGATTGCAAGGATCTTACACTCTCATCAGCAGCAGAATGGAGGGCTCGAGCAAAACAAAGACACAAAATTGCCTCGAGAATCCCCCGTACTCTGGAATTATTACACGTTCTGTTGTGCTGACTTTGCTGTGCAGCTGATGTTTGTGTGGAGTCTGTTTATTGTTTGTTTTCACCTTTGGCTCTGTAGAGGCAGCGAGGCACATCAGAGACAAGAAAAATAGTTTTGAGGCTTGGGGCCCATGAGTATTCAAAACAAGATTAGTTTCCTCCTTGGTCTGGCCCTGAAAGGAGGGAAGGAGAGGTGGAGAGGAGGGGAAGGAGGAGTGTGGAAGTGATCCCATAGTGACCCCATGCTGCTTGGGTCCACTCAGTGGTCAGCCTCAAGACTGACTCTGAGCCCCTGGGGGAGCCCAGCGCCAGGCAGAGTTAGCCATGGTCCTGGAAGAACTGCTTTAGATGTCCCATGTCAGATCAGACATTCAACAACAAATAGGAACTTGATCCTTCAAGAACAAATCAAGGCTTCACACTGGTACCATGCAAGTACTACACATTCATGTATGTCATATAGTAACTGATCCAGGTATGTAGTCTATGTTCACTTGTTCTTTCTAGAAACAAAACTGATAACACTATAGGTTGATCCAGAACAACCATGACCATGGCTGAAATAGGCTGTTGCCCAAGGTGGGAGCACCTTGCTTTTAGCTGAAAACACTTGTGCGAGACGCAGGACAAACAGACCAGCCAGAAGCACAAGTCTAGTCACTGTTTCTGGGTCCTAGGCGTCTCCTTGGCTTGCATTCCTCAATGTATCAGCATAAAGAAATAGTTGCACTTATGGTTAGCCTAACGACTAAATAGAGACTAAAATATATAAATAAATCTTGAGCCTGGTGTTCCTCCATAGGACTTAATGATATGTCTTTAAGTTTATTTACAACAATTTCCATATCTTACAATTTGCTGATGTATTATTAAATGCAATACACGGCAGTGTTAGGAATAGGACATGCTCTGGTAAGAATTTAATAGCAGTCAATTTTTTTCCACATAGGGTAATTTCTACATGACCTTTTTATAACATATCTGCATTTCCAACCGTGTCTTTTTTTCACACTGTGATAGTGGGGGAATAAGATCCTTTACATGACATTGGGTTTTGTACTGTCTCATTTCAATCCCCATATGGAACATAAACTGAAAATACACAAGGAATGGAAAGGACTAGAATGGGCAGGGACACAGTAGAGTGACTGGGCAGCAGGATGGCCAGACTCTCTGGAGTCCGCAGGTTGACAGCACAGCCAGTACTGTCTATCAATGTTTTTTTTTAAAGGGAATGGTTTTGACATAACCACAGTAAAATGTACATTGCTTGTCATAACACCAGGGTTTGGATGTTGTGCAAAAACCCTCATACTATGCAGTTATTTGCAAAGTATATTTTTATATTTTATTCGTTTTATAATTGGAAAATGTGTCTGTGCTCCCTGATTTGGAGTGTGTTCTGAGAGCTCCAGGACAGTGGCTAATCCAGCATAATGACTGGGTAAGTAGAAGATATTTACAGAGTCAACATAACCAGGAGTCCAAACAGGATTTGTTGTTTTGTGTGTTGGGCCCTAGTACAAGCCCTTATACTTGTCAACACAGACAGACGCACACATGCAGACACAGACACATACACAAACATAAACACACACACCAGCCAATCAGGACTGTGTCTAGGATTTTGTGCGGCTACTGCAGGTTGTGTGAGTCAGTTCACCTGTGAGACTACACACAAACTCTGACTCTGTGAGGTCCTTCTTACATGCCGTGCACACACAACCCCTGGCCACTCTCAGCATCCCTCCTGAGGCCTGGGCCTGGGTGGAGAGAGAGAGAGGGGGTGAAAGGGTTTACTGACTTCAGGAAGAACACACTACTTCTGGCACTGTGGTACTACAAAGAGTCCACAGGAACAGGAAGTCTTGAAGGTCCTATTGTTAGTGAAGTGAGTGCCTTACTGAGGATGTAAACAAAAACTCACCCAAGTGTACTTGTGTCTGAGTAGCTCTGCCTGGGCCAGACCCCTCTGTACTCCCCCCATCCTCCTCTGGTGAGATGTCCCTCTGAGGGAGCCCAGCAGGAACTGGGACACCAGCTGGAGAGACCAGGACTCAGGAAGCACCTGGAGAACTCTTCCCAGGTCGAAGGCCGCAGCGTTTGCATTGAGGAGGTCCACGGCTACACTGGTGAAACCAGAGGAACCCAGGTAGATTTGGAGTAAGTCGAGGGACAGGCTCTGCTTGAGTTTCCTGGTCTGGCCCTGGCCGGCCCTCTGACAGTAGGCCCACGCGTCCTGAAGCTCTCCCCCCTGGTGGACCAGCATCTCCAGGGCCTGTTGGTGGTCACCACCCCTCCCCACAACGATGGCCTTCTCAAGAAGGAGGGTTGTCGGCTGGAGTCTCTCTGGAACGTTGGAATTGTCGGGAGATTTTGGATTCAGATGTGGAAAAATGGTCATAAACAAATCACATCAAATACTTGTATTTGCAAATACGCACATGAATGACCAGAATCAGTGTTTCTGAATGGATCATATTTGCCACTGGGCTCACTAACCGCTCACAGCTGCACTATCGTAGTGCGACGACTGCCATAGCAACTGTTGCAGTTTTTCTCTGGCCTCTCGCACACCAGAGTCTGCCTCCTCTCTCCTGTGGAGAGCCGGCTGTATCTGGGCAACATATGCCACAGCCAGAAGGCTGTGGAGCTTCTCCTCCTGAGAACAGATTGGGAAGGAGAGACAGATCTGTGCCATCATCATCAGCATCACTATGCACTATTAATTCTGTGTTAGTGTTCATGCTGTTTGGATATTTCCAGCATGTATTTTTACGTGATATCGCAGCAGCACTAACCTCCCTTTTCAAATCATGAACCAGAAACTCTAGGTAGCGAACCAACGCCTGAGGGTACTTTTTCAAGCAGCCAAGAACCTCCTCCTGCACTGACAGATGAGTTCCCTCTGGGTCTCTTCTGGTGAAAATGCGGACTCCGACCTTTAAAGTCACAGAAAAGATTGATCACCTTTCGAATATGGAATGAATCAGTTAGCTACGATTGTTTCATGACCTAAGAATATACATGATATGGAATATATATACATGTGTTTTCTTAGAATACATCATTACTGAGAGTGACTGAGAATACTCCTATTCTGCTGTTTGGACCTTTACGCTGCTGTGTTAAATTGTGCAACGCTGCCCTCTACAGGTGGGATGAGAAAATAGATCTTTAGCAGGTACCTCCTGGTTTCTCAGAAGAGTCCAGTCTGCAAACGCCCACAGCACGTCGCTGTAAGGCAGAAGGCTGAGAGTCTGTACGATGTGCTCATAGACGTCTGAGCACGAGGTGTCCTCATAGTGTCCATCTGCAATCCTCACCCAGGTCTGACACAACGCAGCAAAGCTTCACTGTTCTGCTCAGCATACTCTCTTATTTGTACAATGTGCATCCCTGTTTTTTTTGTTGTTGGGCTTTTTTATTTTTTTACCTCGATTGCATTCATATGGTCCCTGTGACTTTGGTAGAGCAATCCCAGGGTGAAATATCTGAAGAGGGGTGAAAGCAAGACTGCAGTTGAATGAACGAAACAGCTTTGGACAATGTGGCGTCTCACTGAGGTCAACAATCCATTGAGCTAATGGTATTGGTAGAGGCCCCTCTAAATGTCCTAGGCCCCTCTACCCATCGAGCCCCTCTGACCTCTGGTGGTGCTGGAGGACGGCTACGCTGGCGTCCAGGTCCCACTCCTCGGAGGAGGACACCAGCAGGTGCAGCTGCTCCGCGTCTCCCCGCTCAGCGTAGAGCCTCAGCAGGGCCCCGTCCACCTCCGCGCCGCTCCTCCCACTCTGCTCCGTCCCCCTGACAGCGCTGAGAAACTCCACCAGGAAGCCCTGGTACAACTGAAATGTGGCCCTGTCCTCTTGCCGTAGCGCTTTAAGATCCCTGGCGTGGCTGGGTGGAGTTAGGTGTGAGTGGAAGGCCCCGCAGACAGGCTCCAAGTCTGGATACAGTCTAACTACTTCTCTGGGGTCCAGCTCACCTTTACTGTTTGAAAGAATAATTGGAGTTTTTAAAACCTGACCAAACTATACACTAGAATAGCAGTTCAATCTAGATGATTGCATGAGAGATGTTTGATATTATATGTAATATTGAACATAAAAAATATATTCTTGTTTGAAATATGATGTGTACGGTGGTTTTGATTAATCTCACATGAATAAATCTTTGGCTTCGGTAAAGGCCCCCAGGTGAAAGTGAACAAATCCAGCCAAGCAAGTTATGGTCTTATGCAGTTCCTGCCAAATGACATTTGCTCTTAGAACAGGCCCATAATGCATGAGCGTATCATTGTATCCATTCATCAGTTTTTATACTCAAGTTATGAGAACAGAGGATTATATGGCTGCACTTAAATCTCAAGGGCAGTGCGCTATGCAGTACTATTTTTTTTATTTTCTTTTTTGTAAAAGCTGCAAGATATATTTTTTATGAGGCAGGCAGACAGACAAAGCATAATGAATGATTCATACGCGGAGAGAATATTCATTTAAGAAACATCATGACCTTTGACCTGTAACCTAAGATTCCACAGATTACGCCCTCAATCACCATCTGCCTCGTCCTCCTCATCATAAACAACCAACTCTTTGAATCACAGCTGTTAACACAATTTCACAACAAAATATCTATTTTCATAGACTGTGTAATCTGATGGTACTGTAGTAATCGTGCCAGCTCTTTAACTGTACGTCCATGTCTATTGCATGATACATTGTAAAACAATGTCATAATGCTGCAGAGAAATCATAATAGTGGGGATTTAGCATGGTATTTGAATAGGTGGATTAAGTGCAGTTTTCTAGTGGATTGAAGAGACACAGAAGATGAATTGTTTAATCCATCTGGTTTATCCCCTGTGTTTTACTTTAAGAATCCTTGTGGAGACAACCTCTGAGAGTCTATTTGTGCTGTACTTTGTCTCATTGCTTAGATTTTTAAGAGACAACAGATCAAGCTGGTTTCCCAGTGAGATTTTATGTCTGTCCAATGCCCTGGTCATTTGCCACCAGTCTCTAGCTCTCCTACAGCCCTGCAATAGCCTAAAGTGTTTCCTTTGTAGGATCCAAGTGCCATTCATTATGCATGGCAATATTGTGCAAAACACAATATTACACCTTGGACACACTGGAGTTCTGATGACTGTCTTGCAATGCCTCCTCCCCCTCAGTGCTCTTTCTGTAACAACTCAAGACAGTGACAGCATCAAATTAATGCTAATTGTATTCAAGAGGTGGGGACCCCATGTACTGTGTGGTGTGATGAGCCAGGTCTTAATCACTGTCTCCTATCGGCCACCCATCAGAGCTTTGCTCTGGACGACAACAAGTAAGACAACCTGTAACATAAATAAATCATGTGCTGAGCCAGGGTAATTGCATACAGTAGGCATGACTGACATAGCTTCTCGTATTGCAAACATTCCTGCTGTGGAAAATGCTTTGTAAAAAAACTTAGTTGACTTAGTTGTGTGCTTAGTTGACTGATGGTCTTTTTTCAAATGGTGATTTTGGTAATAAATTGTATTGTGTATGAAATATTTGGTGAAGAGGCCATTTGGGTGGTAGATTAGACCTGATCTCAGGTGCCACTCCTTCTACTGATACACTCATGACCTGTGCAGCCTACTCCATGTGTGTGTTGATGGGTAGAATCCTACCTGGTAGCATTCATGGGGTAGTGTGTTGATGGGTAAAATCCTACCTGGTAGCGTTATAGGGGTAGTGTGTTAATAGGTAGAATCCTACCTTGTACGAGTCCTGGGGTAGGTGGTGTTGAACTCCACCCAGCAGAGCCAGGGCCTCCTGCACCCTCTCACAGCCAGCCAAGGTTTGGATCTGCTCCTCCAGAGGCACCATGGACAAAAAGATGACCTCTCTCTCTGTGAACACGTACACCCCACCTGATGGACGGATGGATGGATAGACACAGACGGAGATAAATAAAGGAATCAATGGTTGGATGGATGGTTGAATACAAAGTAAACGAATGAATGAATTAAAACCGGAACATACACATTATGAAATCCCCCCCACACACACAAAAACAAAAACAGCATTTCTTTATACAGATAAATTGTTCCTCATCATAGTGCTTATCCACCCGCGATGGGCGCTTCCAGTAATGATATCCTGCAGTACCTTTGGTTGGGAGCAAGCCCTTGGCACCAAGCAGACAGATGGTCTCTTTCAGCTGCTGGTCCACCAGGCTGTAGACATGGAGGGCCTGGGGCAGGAGGGTCAGGACGTAGGGGATACACACCCCGGCCGCCAACACCCCCTCAGGCCACTGGAGCGGAGGACGCTGGCACACCCCCGTGCTCATAACAAACATGCCTGCAAGGCAGGGAACATACATCTAGAATACAAACATCCCAGAGCATTGTAGATGTACAGTACCAGTCAAAAGTTTGGACACTGTCTGTATGCTGTATGTATATGTGGCTCCTACTGTGTGTGGCATGTTACATAGTCTATTGTCATCCATCATTTACATTACTCTATCTGATAAGGCAGAAAATAAGTTGTGTTCACAGTGCCTTTCAGTGTTTAATGTTTTGCTACGTAAGTGTTTCTGGGGATTAGAGTTCGACCCGCTTTTCCTGCACAAGCTGTCTGCAACGGACACAGTACATAAAGTGTCTAGCAGTGGTCAGCTTGTACCCAAACAGTCAGGTCCGTTCAGTAGGAACTCTCCTCTCCCCGCCGTGCTCACGATGACATTCTGCTTGTTGAGGTTGTGAGGGAAGAGATCAATGCCGTTGCCTGTCTTGTAGTCATGGAGGAGGTATCTGTTCCCGGTGGCCACACACACGACAGTGTCCTCCACCGCCAGGGCCACGGGGTCCTGGAGCAGGGCCACTTCCTTCACACACTGCCACCGGTCCACCCCCAACACGTGGATCTGGATCCCACGCTTCCTGCTGGAGGCGGTCACTAGCTCCACGCTCGCATCCTGGGACTGGGTTGAGAGAGACGACTCGCAGACCTTGAACAGAGACACGTGCTGGATCCTCTTCAGTGAGGGGGCTGGGTCGAGAGAGAACATGTTGAAGGCACTGAGCGAGCGGTCCCACAGCACCAGGAGGTGGTTGAGAACTGGCACGGCCCGCAGCTGGGATACTGGACCGCCGGAGCCGAGTTTCCTCCTCCTTCCCTCTCTGGTGGTCCTGTCCGGGTCGGCTTCTAAGCGTGAGCTGCTGGGTAAGGTCAGGTGCTGGACCACCGAGCCCCTGGTTCCGATGTAGATGTTCCTGCCGTAGCACTCCAGACAGTTGATGCCGGATTTGTCCTTCTCTTTAGGGACATGAGGGCTCTCGTAGACAAGTGATTGAGTGAAGGTTCTGAAACTCATCATGGATGTGCACTATTTTGTCCTAGAATTGTTATTTAACAAAATATGCATTAGAGACAAGTGTCTATTTAAATGATGCTTTCATCCAGTTTGAGTTCAATTAAATGAGAAAGTTCAATAATGTTGACATGTAGTACTGAAACTGCAATTGTATGTAACATGCAAAATGGGACATGAACAATTAAGCGCAACAAACCTAAAGTGGATATTTGATGACAATACAGTTAATAGGCTGCAGTATTTCTGTATCAGATTGATCCTACCTGATTCTAGTCCACAGGTCTCAGCGTCTTGGTGTTGTACATGAAATGTAGTTTGACCTAACCATGTGACTCCATCCTGACAGGAAGTCCTGTGTCAGCGCTTTACACTGCTCCCTCCCCCGGCCAGGACCATTGCACAACTCCTTCTTGCAGTTTGACCAATAAAAATATATGTTTATGAGGATGAAAACAACCTGACTGGTGGTCAGGGGATTTTATTTTTGGGATTCCCACAGGAATCAAAATGAGTTGTAGTGTTGCGGTATTAAAATAGTGAATGACCAGATAAGCCCACTGTATGGTCTATCTTGTTTATACAGTGTAAACTCAGGAACATTTCAAAGGTCATAAAACTGATTTATGTAACGACAACACATCTAATATACAATGTGGGAAGTGGAAAGGATTGTCTAATATTTGTATGCATCTGGGTTTGTTTACAGTTATCAGCATCTTTCAGATTTGTACCCTTTGTGGTTAAGCCCAGAGGGCATGTCTCCTTGTCTGGCTATAGCTTGTTTTCTCCGCACCCAGAATTATAACTGAGGCCCAGACACGCTGGAGGTCATCCTCTGAATGGCATACTTGCTGCAGGAATCCCTGGCTGGAGGCAGTCCTGCAGGGAACAAGAAGCCTTTCCTTGTCTTCGTTGTGCATGCTCAGCTCAGTTCAACAGAGGACAACAGAGAAACAGGACACCCAGTTATTTTTATTACAGAAGCCAAGACACAGTCGTCCACCGCGGTAAATACGAGTGCAGTGAAAAGAAAGACTTGATGTACGCTTTAGGATTCGTTAGTGAGTGACAAACAAGCTTGGTGTTCCTCAACGCCGGTCTGGAGCTCTGCAGTGGCCCGTCGGAGGGCTGCGACGCCAGGGCGAGGTCACTTCTCGCGGCCGCACTCGGTGCAGAGGATGTCGTCACGCTGGGTGAGGAAGCCACGGCCCACCAGGGACACGGAGCACTGCATGCAGGTGAAACACTCGCTGTGCCACTGACGCTCCTCAAACGAGATGTACTTAGCCCCGGCCAGGCCTGGACAGAGGGACAGACAAACAGACAGACAGTTGGATGGACAGACAGGTATAAAGACAGACAGACAGACAGACAGACAGACAGATAGATAGATAGATGGAGAGAGAGAGAGAGATTAATATTCACACACGTAAGCACACCCAGGATACACAAAAAGCACACACAAACAGGATAACATCAGACTACAGTACTTGGGATGAGCGCAGCCACATGAGCGAGGTTTATTTTCAGTCCATCTCATATGTTCACACATTACAATTGGCCCCCCTCACACAAACATCAACAGACCACGTGAAGTCACATCACAGTTTCTGGAGCATTTGCACATATATTTTCATATGTATCACTTTCTGTTGCTAACAAATTCCCCCCCCACACACACACCGTAAATAGAGGCTCAGAGTCAGTCAAGAAAAAGCGTGAAAGGTGTTGAATATGAACGAAAACATTGGTGGAGTGACTCACTGGTGATGGGCTTGGTGCAGCCCACACACTTCTTGGCGTAGAGGTGGCTGAAGCAATCAAGGCAGTAGGGGAAGTTCTCTCTGGAGGTGAAGCGCTGGCCTGACAGCTGCTTCTTACAGCCGATGCATAGGAAACACTCCCGGTGCCAGGGCTTGTCGTTGTAGGTCACCCCACCAGTGGTGATGGCCTAAGGGAAGGAGACACACACACATGCATGTAAACACACCCACATTGACGTCCTCGTGTACAGTTTATACTGACGTATGCACACACACACATGCACGTACCCTCATAGAGACCCATATGAACATACACACACACATACATGCATATTATGCACGCACCCACGTAGCCACTCACATGCATGAACATGAACACACATAGACACACACACATGCACACAAGCACAAACCAGATTGAATTTCTATTGACATTTGCTGTCCTGACATGCCCTTGTGTACTATTTAGAATCCATTAGTATTCATCCACAGTCTAAGGCACAGAGTATAAATATGCCAGAGAACCTGGGAGATTTCGAATGCAGCCCAGCCTAAACACCACGAGACAGCCAACGGGACTCACTTTCTTACAGGCGCAGCACTGGTAGGCAAATTGCTTCTCAAAGCAGGGCACGCAGAAGTAGCCGGTGTCTTTGGGGATGAAGGACTTGGTTCCCATTGGCTGCTGGCAGCGGTGGCAAAGGAAGCAGGTCTCATGCCAGCTGTTCCCCTTGTACTCCATTTTGCGGGAGCCTGCCACCAGAGGAGAGGAACAGCCTCGTCAGCATGTGAGAGACACAAACATGGGAACACATAAGGACACTGGGCCGGTGTTGCCCGGCAGAAATAGACCAACTCCTCCTGTAGGGATGAGGGAGAAGGGTTGAGACAGACCATAATATGAGATAACGTGAGGTCATTCATGCTCTTTTAGGACTAGAGGAAGGTTTCTAAGATAGATAACTACTTCATGATTTATGGCTTTGGTTGTTCAACATTAGCGTCCTCCTCTTTCCCCTTCTTTATCATTGTCATCATTGTCATGGTCATTTTCAATTTCTCCTTCTCATTGCTATTGCTGCTTTAATATTGTCCTTCTCGGAAACATCATCATAAATTATCTGGACTGAGAGAGAGCACAGTCACAAACGTTTAGGCTCCAGAGGTCCTTGTTTGTTTGTGTACTCCAGAGCTCTGCACAGGCCTCACTAGTGTCGTTTACGAACACAAGCGACTCTTTTACTGGATGACGCACAGTTGTCACTCTGTACTATATATGTGCCTGGAAGGGTGGAGCACTGGAGGGACATGTACCAAAGCGGTTCAGCTGAGTGCCAGCGTCACTTCATCATCATCACTGGTAGCCTGAGCATCATTGTCATCAACAACATCTCTATTTTAATTACAACCATCATCATCATCTTCCCCATATTCATCATCATCATCATCATCACTATCCTACTACTCCTTCTCACACCAACCCTACCAGCCATTATGGTCTTCTTGCAGGTGGTGCACTTGGAGGAGTACTCGTGGGAGTAGCAGTCAGTGCAGAGCAGAAGCTCGTCCTTGGCAGCAAAGGGCTTCTCCACTAGGGGGCGACTGCACTTGGCACACTTAAAGCACTGCTCATGCCAGTGGCGCTCCTTATAAGACAGGTCCTATGACACAGATAAACGTGAAATATTGAACTATTCAATAACACATTCAATAACGAATGGCTGCTTAGAATAATACTCCAGAACATCTGCCAACATCTTGCTTTACGGAGCAAACCTTTAGATTGTGATGGCACAAAGATAGCAAAGACCAAAAGTGAAATTTTAGTTTGAGCTGTTTAAAAAACCTGCTTAAAACCGGTATATAAAAAATCCAGTCTTCCGACTTTAACCATACGCATAGAGTAACCTTCTGTCCTGAAAACCAAGGACAGGTTTATGCTACTTCCATCTTTGACGTCAGAGAAAGAAAAGGATTGAATCAGACCAGGGAGGTAGTCTTACCTTGCAGTTGCACCCAATGGGTAGAGTACAATCCTCACAGCAGTTGGCAAACAGGTTCTCGTAGCATTTAGTGCAGTACTGTGTGTCTTCTTTCATGATATACTTCTTACCCAGCAGAGAGTCCTTGCAGTAATGACAGTCAAAGCGTTCAGCTGACATGATTGCTCTTTACCTGCAGGTCAAACAGAGAAGCAGAGCGATTTTAAAAAGCGAATAAAATAAAGGCAATGCCAACTTCCTTCCTGCAATCAAGGGGTCAAGCAATTTAGCCCCCTCTTTATCAACAAATAGCAGGGGGCAAATTGTTTGGCCCACATTTCCAATAAGATTGAAATGTTGAAGTCGAAATTTTCCGTTCTTCGTGAAGAAGGAGCAAGCTCGACTAGTTACCCCAGTAGATGTGGTCAGGGATCAGGGAGAGGCCAGCTGGAGGGCTATGCGGTATGGAGCAGGCGTGAGGATGGAGAGGGGATGGAGAGGGGGAAACAGGATTAAGTGGGATACATCGAGGGGGTCCATCTATAAATACTATCCCTCTTGTTAACAGGGATCTCCAGGGAGCATACAAGCTCCCCTCCACTGCTCTGCACCTTTTAAGGTAGTTGGCTGCTACATGCCGGCCCTTATACACCGATTGAAAAATGATGTTAAAAAACTAGCTTAAGATGGAAAACCAACTCAATTCAGGTGTGCATATCTATTTGTTTTATATACATCCGGTGTTTCGATGAGTGGACATCCATTTATTCTCCATCACTGCATTAAACAGCTTCTGCATAGCTCACCATCCTGAGCCCAAAGCTGTCTAGATCCGCTCAACCGACATCTTTCATCCTCCAGACCAACATTCCATGATACAGTTCTAAATTACAATGTAGGGGTGTCATGGCAGCAGGTTCAGACACACTTGTGGCCCAGGTCCATGCTCTGGCTACACGAGCAGTTGCAGATGGCTTAAGGGAGAGCGGTGCCAATCGCTTCTTGTTTGCCAGGCCCTCTCAGTGGCTATCGACAGTGCTTTGGCTTCACTTCACATGGAGGGAGCTGAGGCTCTGCACAATCTCGATCGACAATATGGCCAAATTCTGAGACAAGATGGGCTTTGTACGTTTACAGTCACTGCAACCGAAACCGCACACAGACACTCACAGGAAGAATTGTAGTCATTGTTACAGGCATTTGCCTGTAAGGAAACGGAAGACTTCTTGAAATTGGAAGATTTCTTAAACCTACAAACTATTGTAACATCATGATGCAACCTAGATCTACTGGTGTGGCACTGTGCGTGATTCACAATATGGATGCATCTTTTACCATAATCCCTGCAGATAGATAGGATGTATCTGTACTCATGAGATTGCAATGTGAATGTATAACCAGAAATATCCGCAGTCATTTTGCCACCTCGTTAAAAATCCCCACACTATCATCTCTGACTGGCTGCCAACTAATTACATTTGAATCTTTGAGCATGTGGTGGTATCGTTTATCAAGAGGATCAGGAGGCGGTCGTCTTAACCAAAATAGCCTGGGAAGACCACCAGTCCTGAGGCTTAATCCTCCACATACACACAGGAAGGTCAGGCTCAGAGACGGGGCTGGGAGGAATGCAGATCCTAGGAGACTTTCTCCCCTGCTGTCTTCCCTGCTGCCCGCCACATAGCTGGGATTCAATGTCCTTACAAGAAACTAGTAATTACACCGTGATTATTCTGAGGAAAATAGATTTCTCCAGTCAAGCTGTGTCTGAGCGAGGGAAAGACAGCTGCACCTGTACTGTTTTGTTAGGTGCTGGGTAAAAGGGAATGTACAACAGTCCCCATGGGAAAATGCAGATTTATGTTCTCTTGACCTATAAGGATGCCTTCATCTGAACTTCTGTTCCAATGATAAGGTAAACTTGACACATCAGGTTTGGAATTCAAGAAATACAGAAAGACTGCATTAAATAAGATCATGTGATCCATTTTCTTAGAATTTGGGAATATACGTGGGATTCCGTTGAAGTTCTTATCTGCAGTGGATTATTTAATGATTCTTCGATAAAGTACAAAACCAAATGCTACAACCTAACCATGCATGCTAGAGACAAACCAATTCCAACATAGATGGACTGTGGGTGAACCCCCCCAGTGGCACTTGTAATCTTTGTTGCTTTGAGTGGCATGTCTGTCTGCATTGTGAAGTACAAAGCTGGAGTGGATGTGACCTATATTTACAGGCAAGCAAAAGGGCACACAGATCTCATGCTGTGAGTTGGCTTAATCTGATTGTAGTCGTGAGAGAGCACTTGTGTGTCAACAGACGTTAACACACTCAAGGTTGCTAGGCTGAGTTGGAGCCCTGTCTCATGCCTGCCAGAGCACAGAGACACGGATTATTGTTGTGACATATTTGTGGATGATGTTCTTTTAATCTTTGAGCGTGAGTTCACTGTGCATGTATTTTCAGATGCAAAAAGTCCCCTCACCTTGTGAAAACCCTCTTTAAAATATCCACGTCCTATTCTATGACATGGTGCCAGCCTTTATCTTAGATGAATTACTTCAAGATGGATGGCAGTTTTTACCAACTTTGCAGAGCGAAAGTTTGCTGATCTTGCATTCTGTTCCCTGCTTTAATCCCCTGAAGTCCACAGATGGGCGGTGGCCCGCAGATCTACAATACCGGCTGCCTAGCCCCAATAAATAGGCTTTTATCAGCCCTGGTGTCAGGTATCCTTGAGTCTTTAGTGCATTCAGTCATTCAGACAGCAAGGTGTCTGTCGTTGTTCCCAACAGCAAGGCTGTGAGGAAACCGGTTGCATTTGCTTCAGTGTGGTCACTTGGTCCTTTGAGGTGGTGACTTGGTGATATAGGAGGAGAAAGAGGGATGAGACAGAGGGGAGGAGAAAGGGAGGAGATGCTACAATCATTTTCCTCCGAGGTACAAAGATGGACGGGCAGAGGCTGACAGTTGCATGGCATGGTGTTGACAGGATAAGTGGATCGCTTGGGTTGAGATGGGAGGGCTCCAGTGCTTAATGAGAGGCCTCACACAAACCTGCTCCTCAGAGAAGGGCGATAAGCTTTCTCCACCAGCGGGACCTGTGGCCCGGTGACTGTGAGCAGAGCACTCAGCCGCAACGGGATAGCCTCACAGGGGGTAAGCAGGGGGACAAGGAGACCCAATCACAAACCCCTCTGATCTAACACAAACCTTACACCCCTTCAGGGAGGAGAGCTGTGAACGCCCGGGTAATTGCTGCCCTCCCACTCCAGCCCAGTGAGTCATGGGTGGAGTGGGTGACAGGAGCTGTCAGAGAGCCAGACATATGAGCTTCACCGCTAAAGAGGAGCGAAAGTCCTCATGCTACACAGAATGTCCCGAAAAAGGCAGAGATGTTCATCTCCAGCAAAGTACATATTCCTCCCCTATTCATTTTGACCACGTGAAAGAAGCTGTGGAAAGGGCAGGATTGCCATTGCTTGTCTATCCGTATGTCTGGCATTTTTTTCATTTGTACACCATCTGTAACCCTGCTAATCTGCAAACACCATAGCGGATAAAAGAGAACCTACCGTTCTGATGAAGATGAGTCAGCCTTCTCGTAAGGTGCAGACGGCTTCTGGAGCCACATAAAGCTGGAGACTCTCTCCCTCTCCTACCAGTCTCAGATACTGAAACCCTGAGCCTCGTATGTGGGGAGAAGGCAGCTATTTTCCAACCTAACTCTTTGGCTTTGTGCAAAATTGCTTGAGTTAACATCAACAGTGCTGCACAAATATACACGTTTTAGTTTTCCTATGAAAAGATCCAGGATTCCAGCAACACATCCAAGGAAGTGCTGGCCTCCATCAGACAGCATAAGTGGTAGGAATGACAGGAATCTTGGTTGGATGATCATTGTCCACTAGGATGTTTCTATTTTTAGGTAGTGTTATAACTGTGAGAGTGCATTGCTGTCTCAAACTTTCCGGCAAATCTGTTCATATTATGAGATTTACTGGAAAGCACTACAAAATAATTCATACATTGATTTGAGCTCAAACATTGCTAAAAGACGTTTTGTTGAGGTGCTTTTTCAATTTGGAAAAGCTCCATGCGAGCAAAGTTTCAAACAACCTTCCATCTTCCACCAATCCAGGAGACAAATCTCAAAGTGAGATATGCTCCTTCCATCTTCCACCAATCCAGGAGACAAATCTCAAAGTGAGATATGCTCCTTCCATCTTCCACCAATTCAGGAGACAAATCTCAAAGTGAGATATGCTCCTTCCATCTTCCACCAATCCAGGAGACAAATCTCAAAGTGAGATATGCTCCTTCCATCTTCCACCAATCCAGGAGACAAATCTCAAAGTGAGATATGCTCCTTCCATCTTCCACCAATCCAGGAGACAAATCTCAAAGTGAGATATGCTCCTTCCATCTTCCACCAATCCAGGAGACAAATCTCAAAGTGAGATATACTCATGTCAATTTCCTTACTCATAATGCTTAAATTACATCAGCAGTGGATTTACCATGCATATCTGGCAAATGTATACTTATCTCAAATTGGGATTTGGCCACCAGAGGTAATAGACCAGCCTGAGTTAAGTCTGTATGTGATGGGTTGGGTGTGGAGTTGGTGGGGGTGGTGGTGGACAGTAAATGACATTTTGCTTGCTAGGATCAACGGGTAACCAACAACAGCCTGAGGATCCTGCCGTAACCACCACAACACACGACCAGGACGCCCATCCATCACTCCTCAGCACCCCCGGCCCACTATTTATATGCAGGGTGGGACATAGTCCAGAAAGCAGCCTATGGGGAGATTAAAGTGCTATCGCTATGCAATGCTAAGCCATTGATACAACCACATACTGTAAAGTAACGGAACACAATGTAAAACAGCCGTTGAAAACACAGATTTAAAGAGAGAAACTTGGCTGTCAAACAAAGTGACAGGATGAAATGTGCACAGTTCAGTCAAGATGCTCACATATTGATTTTACCATTGATAGATTACCATAGATATTGAAATAGGTTTGATTAAAGCAGAGCGGTTCTATCGAGGGGAAGCACTCCCTCCCCCAGAGCACATACATATAATATGAGGCAGGAAGCAAATAGACAATAAATCCCCTCTGATGGACAGTAACATACAGACACAGGGGAGATGGGGATGGTGGAGGGAGTGCAGCAGCCCAGAATCATACAATGACCAGGGGTGAGTTTACGTGTATCTGTGTGGCATTTATATACTATCGGACATTGACCTATGAGCTTGAAGTAGCACAGGTGTAGTTGATTAGTTAGATCGGTGGTTCTCAACCTTGGTCTTCAGGGAACCCCTGTCCTGCATGTTTAAGATGTTTCTGGGCTCCAACACACCTGATTCAAATGCATGTTCATTACCAGGCTTCTTCAGAGCTAGATAACGACCCATTCATTTGAATCAGGTGTGTTGGAACAGGGAAACATCAAAAACATGCAGGACAGGGTTGAGAACCACTGAGTTAGATGACACACACGTGCAGCCCAAGTGCCATGCCCAAGTTTTTGTTCATGAACTGATGAGCATATATCATGCTTCTAGACTGCAAAGGTAAACGTGAGAGGGCCATGTAAATATAATTTAAGTAAATATTTAGAGAGAATCCTTCAAGACTGTGGAAGGGTAAAAAGCTATAACCACAGTATCACCGTTATCAGGCCCATTTATTTGAATCAGGTGTGTTGGAACAGGGAAATGTCTAAAACATGGAGGGCAGGGGGTCCCGAGGACCAGGATAGGGAACCACTGATCTAAATTATAGTTTCACAGAAAACAGAAAACCCAATCTTCAAAAGAGCAAAAACTCAAACTCAACTTCTTATTATCCATTTCTTTATTTTCTTGACACTATCAGACATCTACAATTAAACACAACATTTGGCAAAATACAACGATTTGGCAAAAAACTTGTATTGATTGATTCACTATTTCTTCCAATGTGCTGACAGAAAATGAGTTTTGTTCAAGAGGGATTCACACTCAGCAACACATAAAGAACTCACTTCACTCATGGACTATGTCTAGACTAGGGACACTTAAATGCCCAATCAACTCAGAATCAGCCACCCTCACAACAACACACTGTCGGTGAACAAATGGACACAAAAAAGACAGGTTGTCATGTTTGTTTTTACAAAATAAAAAATATAACACATTTCTGAGAAAACGAAAGGCGGAGAGAAATAAGAGATAGAAAGAAAGAGAGAAGGGACAGGATAAAATACAGATTGCTGCATGTCATTAACGTTCACCATTTACCCTCCCACAGTAGCAGTTTCATACAGTAGTTGAAGACAGTCTTTAGAGAGTAGTTCATGAACGCGACACAATAGCTCTGTTTGACACAGCCACTAACACAGAGTTACACATTTCCACATCAACTTGGCTGATTTCCACTATCTCTCTGATGAATTTCGGCAAGACGGGTGCAATAAAGTCATTTCAACATGATTAATGACTAATCCAAAAAACTTTCTGTATTCCTTTTTGTAAAATGGCCTCACTTGAGGAAATTCATAACAGACGCACCATTGTCTCCAGCACTGGCCCCTCACACAGTAGCAGTTTCATACTGTAGTTATATTCTGAGACACTCTTAGAGAGTAGTTCATGAACGCAACACGATAGCTCTGTTTGAAACAGCCACTGCCAGAGCCACACATTTCCACATCAACTTGGCTGATTTCCACTATCTCTCTGATGAATTTCGTGCAATTAGGTAATTTCAACAGGATTAATGACGAATCCAAAAAACTGTCTGTATTCTTCTTTGTAAAATGGCCTCACTTGAGGACATTCCTAACAGACACACCACTGTCTTCATCACTGGCCCTTCTGTAAAGTGTCTCTTCTCTGACCCCCCCCCCCCCCCCCCATTCATAAGCTGCTTTAAAGTTAGAAACATCATTCAAAGTGAATCCACTTTCAATGGCTATGCCTGCCAATGCTTTGCATGTTAGAAAAAGAATTAAACATTTGCAAATATGTACAATACATTGTATTCATCAATGGCTGAGCTGTGGGTCCTTGTCTAGCTGGACATGGAGGAATGATATATGTTAGGGGGCTAGTTTGTTTTAACACCACCTTGACATACAATGTTTCGATGAACAGTTATATACATACAAAGACTACGCATATGGAACAACAATCTTCTCTTTTATCTGATCCTAGTCAACGCCAATGGTCCCTTTTAACATTAAGTAAATAAATAAAAGAAAACATATTTCTTTTTTACCAAGTAGTCTTCTTGCTTATCTTGCATATGTGCACGTATGTTGCCAAGGTTTAGTTTGACACAGTTATTGTTAGTTAAGGTTCAACCACTGTGTCATTATAGCTGCTGAGTGCTGTTTGGATGCATTGTTTTATAAAGTTGGACAGGAGTCTGCAGAATGAGCGTTGTGTACAGCGTGCTGTTGGACTGAGGTGAGAGTGGCCAGCAAGCCATGCAGGTGTAAACAGGAATGTAAACAGAACCCAGAAATTCATCACTCACACACAACCTCTCCTTCTTCAGGATAATTCAAGAGGACAATAAAATAATTGTTTGAAAATCCATGGAGAATGATAGTATAATTACTATCCAGATGTTCAAATTATCTTTCAAAAGTAACCTAAACCCCTTTGGGAGGATCCAAGCATGAACAATGTCATGTTTCTCACTCACGCTAACCATATAGTGACATCTGAGGTGAGGCTGAAGTATCTGTGAGATGATTGAAGTACATAGCAAGCCCACATAAATAACACATATGCACTATGACTCATTAGTTATGTTACATTTGTGCTCTCATACAGTGTCCTCTGTATCTACAATATAGTATATTCAACATGACCATCTGAATGTCAAGAGTGCAGCCTCATTCTGTAGTTACAAGAGGGAGAGGAGGGAGGGTTCACATAAAAATACAGTGATGCTGTGCAGCCTAATCTTCTACAGGGCAGTCGCACAGGACTGTTATGCATTTCAATATTATAATGCCCGATTTCCATCCTTACTAAAATAGTGATGCTTCCCTGTGCCATTTCTGCTCCCAGTCTCTGTGTACAACAGATTTACATGACACTAAAATAGCAATCCTTGTCTATGCCATGTAATGTATGCCCAGTTCTCTGTTTTTAATGACAGTGTTAAACCCTTAATGAGTGCCCTTTTGTAAAGATAAGTGAAAGTTAGTTTTGCAGTGCAAATCCGATTTTACAAAAATATGGAAAAACAATAGCCCGATTTATCCGAAGAAATACACATATGTACATTTTACAGTAGATGATGCAATTGAACGACTTTCTCATTTGAAGTTCATTAAACACTGCATAGGTGACTGTAGCACTATCACAGATGACATTGTTTTATCTTATAATATCTCACTTCAATAAATAGCACATAAATATTTGTATTTGAACAATTATTACTTTTTCCTTGTTCCAACAAGTTATTGTTCACTTTCATGTGAAAACACAACGTAACAATTACGTCATTGATGACAAGTGTTCCATGTCTAATCAAGCACTGAAAACAAAAAGCAAACAAATAGCAGCAAAAACGTGGACTTGTTAACAAAAATGAAAATACAAAAATGTATTTGTATTTGATGTATTATAAACTCAATGCGCTTATAATTAATATAAAAAAAAAATACAAACTATGGTTGAACAATAATGAAAAAGGCAAAGTAAGGCTGGCCAATACGGGCTTGCAAAGCAAGACAAAATAAGGAGTGTATTATTTTGGCCACTGTACCAGCGGTCAAACAATTCATACACTTTCACTGTATCAAATGTCAGTGTTGACGTCTCAAATAACATAGAAACAAACATTTAAAGCACTGCCCTCAACAACTAAGCATGTGTTTTCCAGCCCCTACAGGACGTCAGCCACCCCAGTACCATTTGTCAAGGTTATTGAAGGCCTTGTACTCCTTGTGCCTCCTCAGGTAATCACAGGCCAGACACGTGTGCTCCGCCCAGAAGTAGGCCTTTTTCACCTTAAAGTGCCGCCGCCACTCAAAATACCTGAGGTACAGTTCCTCGTTCTTGTCCAAAAGCAGCAGGTATTCAGCCAGCTCTTTGGGCGAGGGGAAGTCATCCACGTGGATGAAGGCGTCCCCCTGGACGAAGTTCTCGTAGTTCTGTCTGGCGGGCCCCAGGACCACGGGCACGGAGCCCACAGAGAGTGGGTTGTACAGCTTCTCCGTGATGTAGTCCTTGTGGATGGAGTTTTCGAAGGCCAGGTAGAACTTACAGCTGGCCATGGTGGGGAAGTAGTCCTGATCAGCGATGTATTCACCGAAAGCCTGGCCGTAGGCATGCACCTCGATGTGCTTGTACAGCTCGTTGTAATATTTGACCCGCACATGCTCCGGGTTCCAGTTGCTCACGATCCAGCAGATCAGCTTGTTCTTGCTGGGCGGCACAAAGTCCTCCTCCCCCTCGGTCGCCACAATGGACCCGTAAGGCACTTCAATGTCAGCATCCTGGCGGTAGTTGAGTGTTAAGTTGAACAGGTTCTCAATGCCCGGAAGCTGGGAGGAGTGGGACGGAGACTCCAGATTCATCCATACCCACTTCTGGAAGGAGGGGCGCTGGAGGGGGGGCAGGTTGGAGAGGTCTGTGCAGATGTCCCTGTGGTGAATAACGACGCCATCAGACTTGTTGTAGAGGTTCCTGTCTGCGGTAATGAAACAGCCCTCGATGTTGAACAAAGTACTGCAGACACTCAGATCATAGGTCTGTCCGAAGGGCCAGAGCCAGACTAGCACGGTAGTCAGGTTCTTGTCACTCTTCGTAGAGAAAAGGTTCTTGACCCGGTCTGTGGATGCTGTGGACTCTACGGGACCTGACAGCCAGCTGGTGGACGGTTTAAAGTACATCAAAAATAGAGTCACAAAACATCCCAGTAGAAAGGTGCCGAGTAGAAGGGGTCGTAGAATTCTGTGGAAAGGTGCAGATGGCATACTCTATTCTGTGGAAAGAGGAAAATAAACACATTGCAGTGGATAGAACATAATACCAAATAAACACAATCCTAGATTCTTCAATATTTCCCATCTCTCAAGCTGATATAACATTAAATGTGACGTGACCAAATGAGAAGGCCTGACTGGGCTAATTACTCTAATGCACACCTGATGGATTTGACTTAATGCTGAAATCCAGTCAAGATTAGGAGTCATGGGATGTTGAGGAACAGGTCTGGTCCTACATTGGGTCGACCGTGAGATTTCTCTTCTTAGTGAGGAAGTGTTCGAATGAAAGGATGCTGCTCACAGTGGTTGCAAGATCCTCAGACATCTAGGAAGTTACGATTGATCTTGAGTTGACATGTCCTTTCACTGGCATCTCCTTCAAATGACAAAGAAGTGAATTTGATTAAACTGAATGAAAAGATGAGAACATTGTCAGGAGTTTTGAGGTTAGGTCATTTCATTACAACATCTGAACATAAGAAAGTGTTGTGAGCATATTATGCACCATAATAGTTAGGTCCGACACTAGTCCACTGAACTAAAGATAATTCTGAAAGAAACATGGGCTTAGACTAAATCAGAATGGTCTTTGAGGAGTTTTGTTCAATGTTAGAGCAGCAACATTACTCTTCAACACCTCATTTGTCTATTCTATTCTTAGAAACCGATGGAGTTCCTTTCTCCATTAAACATACAGCCTGCCACATGTGAAACGTATTTCTGACAAATCTACGACAATGCTGCCATCTTAAGGCTTTGGTGAGTAAAGTGGCCCTGTCATATTCCAAGCTCTTAGTCACAAACTATACGATGCACCTGCATTTTGCATAAGGTCAATACATGGAAAGAGAAATGGCTGTTAGAAGATCATATGGTGGCAAAAGATTAAAAACACCATACATCGCTGACAACAGCTCAATCTGTTATTTCCTTATTTCCAACCAGCTGTCAGATATGCCATGATTTATGATTTGCAAACAATTTGACATATTTCAGAGGGCTCACTATCATTTTCCCCTGAAGAGGAATTTTCCCAGACCGGCAGGCAGGCGAACAGATGTTACTGACTGAGATGAGGAAGACTGATACAAGCAGCCATTAACAGAGCAGTAAAGAAGAGGGCAGATGAACGCAATTCCATTTAAAGGCTTTTTAAAAAAGCTTACAGTATCAATGCATTTTTCATGTAGACCAAATCCTCTTAAACCCCAGAAACACACTTTCACTGCATACCAGAGTTATCCCCCCCCCCCCCGCCCCCCTGGTCACAGGATGCATATAATACGGACAAACATTTCAACAGGATCCAGGCTCTTGACAAATTAAGGTTAGATTAAGATGGCAATGTTTTGATAAGGATCAATGGATGAATACATAAGGTCATGGTCAGACAAGTGTTATAACTATGGCTTTCAATGGGGCTTTTGATAAGGGATGGCAAAGTTACTCTGTCTCCATGGTGATTATGAGTCAGGTTGGAGAAGTACATTAGAATGAGGCCATAAACTGTATATGTCATCTTCTAATTGCTATGTTCATACAAAGCATTTCATCTTAAAATGGAATTAGAACAAGGATAAACAGGCAAACCCACGTGTGTGACCATGCACCTGTTTTCATTCACATTTTGAAATAGCGTTAAGCTAGGGTTTTGTCAAATGCATTGTGATGTATTTGGGACACGGAAAGAGCACCACATGGGTGAATGGTCTGCAGAGGGCTACATTTAAGTGACTGTGGGAAAAACAAACCCAAGCCAAAATGGCTTAAGGTAGCATCAGTCTGGGAGTGCTACATGCACAATGGCTCTCAATTGATCTTGCCTTAGTGATTTAAAAGGCTGTCAGTTTAGATGTTCCCATTACAATTTGACAAATACAAAACTATAGGGTGAAGCCGTAAGGAGATACATGCCCGTGGGGTTGTCAATCCAAGGTGAGAATTAATTTTCTTGCCAGAGCGACTGAAGGTCATTTTATAACGTGGTGCACACACTGAGACTCACACGTACACACGTTTGAGATGGGTGTCACTCGTTGTGATACTGCATTGAAGTTAATGAGAATAACCTAAAAGCAGAGGCATGGTGTGATTTTGATGTTTCTTAAGCATCAAACGCCCTTCTGCACACAAAAATGTCTCAAGAGCAGTGGGTAGTCCTGACGAATGTCTTTCCAATGAGGACACTGCCAGGAGTGTATTCACTACTCGTAGGCTATTATCATGCATCAAGGAGCGCCGAACATAATCGAGAAGGAAAAAAAACGTAGAGCAAGACCCTAAGAAAAATCTGTAATTTTTACAATGCCGCCGCCTCCTTACTCCAGCCAAAATGACGAATGTGAAATAATGACATGCAGTGATCAATTAGTTGTGATTTTTCTGTCTTATTTGTAATTAGCTTACATCACTTGGTTTGCAAAATTGCAGGTAGCATGCCATTGCTCTGACGATTAACTGAAGAAAAGGCATTTGACTTACCATCTCGAAAGGCGTGAATCAAAATATGCATTTCTTCCCATTTTTTTGCAGGTTCGTCTCCTCTTGCTAACACGTACCTTGCTACATGACGAAAACATGAGCGATGTACACTGAATTGTTATTTACGCTGGTGGCAATATTTGCAGAAATCACATGCCATTCGGATGAGCACAATTCCATAGTCCCGATGTCAGACTACTACTGAGAAGCGCATTCCCGCCTTCCGATGCAAATAAGCTTATTTAACAAAATTATATTAGGATTCTAAATTCACGCATGCTCTTTCTTTGAACGATATCAAATCCATCCTTTCGTGCATTAGGACGCCATGAAAGGAATGTGATTCGATGTGGAATAATTCCCTACTGGCTGCCCATGCGCTACCTTGCCCTGTTTACCGACAATGCAGCTGTGAGGCTGAAGCGGCATCTATCCGCGGAGCGAATTTGTGATGTGTAGGGCCAGATTTTAAAGCGTCTAGCGGGTGCAATTCGTGTTTATAATTCAATCAGATGCCACTAACGAGCTAACTTAGGTTTTGATCTGCACTATTAATGCAGGTTTGATACATTTCTGTACAGGTCTAGGCTATTATCGGAAACATTTCACATGTTCACACCATGGAATCTGTTTGTAAATGTAGCTCACGTTTTTTTTTATTGTTTTTTATTTCCAGTCAAGTACTACAGTGTAATTAACTTCCCCACGGATTTGTATCCTAGCGTTTATACCTGGGGACGTGGATGCCAATTATAATAGCCCCCTTTTCCTTTCTGCCAGACTTTAGATCTGGCAGTGCGAATAAATATGATTCAGATGCATACGGTAAGGTATCTAAAGCATCATCATTTAAATGATATCCCATATAGACATACATATGGCACGCAATGCCTATTCACAGTGATTGTTCATAGTGGCATATAAGATGCAGATGAACGCAATTCCATTTAAAGGCTTAAAAAAAGAAGCTTGTAGTCTCTCAGTACACTAAGGATGAATATTTTCCAATGGAAACAAAAATAAAGACAGTAAAATGTAAAATAGACAATTAAATCCTCGATTGCACAATATTAAAATTTAAATAACACAAATGTACCAGTGTAAGCTGTAATGGAACACAGCCTTTTCATTAACGATTGTCATGAATTTTCTGGCCACAGATCAATAAGTGATTAACCAAGTGATTTAAGCGTTTTTCCAAAAATAAATTACAATTGGAACACAATCTGGTTCATAGAATATATATATATATATATATATATGTTGCCTTTTCTCATCATCAGCTTGGTCCAAATATTACAAATATCATAGGAGATGACACCCACAATGAGCGGCCTCCTTCTTCATATCAGCATTTCCCTTATAATCCCTTGGTGGGTTTCCATGGTAGATGGTTAAGGGGGGTCACACACATACACAATAATATCACACATTTGCTTCCAATCAGTCTTGCCATCTCTTACGCTCGCTACCAAATATTCCTGCCCATTTGCGAGTAATCTCTAAGTAGACCACAGGTCTGTTAGGCAAGTAGTCCAAATAAACAGTCTGACTGGTCTTGGGCACTGCCATCTCAATTTGAGTGCCTTCATGCCACTCATTAAAGGATGTTATAGAGATGATATCAGGCCTAGATTCCAGGGCGCTGCTCAGTGCCGTCTCATAGTATTTCCCGTTGATGCGATTCCGTGTGTTCTGGAAATTCCAGGGTCTGATGTTGGTGTCAATGTAACCAGGTCCTACGCTCGGGATGAACATCAAACTGTTGTCCTCGCAGAATGTTTTTATGGCCTCCCAGTTGCGGTGAGAGGAGCCGTAGGAAAAGCCGTTTGTGGCAAAGTACGTGTAGACACCGTCGAAGCCCGCGGTGAGGATGTCCCTCTTGTGCTTCTCCTCCACGAGGAGGGCGATGAAGATGCCGTCGTAGGGGGTGTCCCTGACGCTGCTTCTCTCGGTGTGTTTAAGGAGCTTGGCCCACCGTTCTGAGTTCAGAAGGTAGGAGTCGTAAACGTAGAATAACGGGAGGAACTTGCCGGTGCTTGTCTTGTGTCTGTAGAAGGCTGGGTGCTTGCCATACCTGATAAGAAAATGTATACACATTAGTGCTCTTTGCAGAGACAGAGGTACACACTTGGCTCTGATTAACTAGGGAATACTAAGTTGTATATATCCATTAGGCTTTTGTAACATTTATTGTGGTTTTTATCATCCTTCTCCAGTATTACTGGGCATACTCTTGATGTTGAATACTAAATCTGTGCTTCCATCTTGATGGTAGCACCTAAATAGAAATTATTAGATTAGGGTGGGTTAATACTTACTTATCAATGATGTACTTGACATTGGTCAACATGTTTGTTTCATCTCTTCCTTGGTATGGTTCAATGTGAAAAGCCACCTGTACAAATCAACAAAGAGGGGAGGGAGAGAGATGAATAAATAAAAACCAACAATAAAGACTAACGACGAAATATTAACAAACCCTTTCAACAAATATAAACTCAAACATTCATAATAATAATCCTCATGCACACCTTTATGAGATATTTGTGTGCCACGTCCAACAGCAAAGGCACAAGCTCATCCGTTGATTCACCATTGTCATCCTTCATACCAGCTGGGTACCATGACACGGCAAGGACACCTGCCATTGCAGAGAGGGACATAAATCATAAGACAGAAAAGAACGATCAGAACTTAATAAAATGGGACTATGCCAAGCTCAGACAACCACTAAAGAAGACATAACTACGGCCTAGGTCTTACCGATGGCAGCCGTTCGTAGCTGCTGCATGTGTGCTTCGATGACAGAGGGGTCTCTGGAGCTGTAGGCCCCCAGAGCTGGGTAGAAGTTTGCCCCAATGTCATCAGGAGGGCTGTGCCTCCCTCTGGGGTAGCCTTGGGCCACCTTGGAGTCCCAGTGAGGCAACACAGGGTGATCCCAGTGGATGTACTTGTTGTCAAATTGTGGATTACCGAACCAGGTGTAGTAGAAGGCATGGACATTGTAGTTGGGAGCAGGAAATGTCCTCAGCATTGCCTCCATTTTCATATTTCTTTCTGGCTGACTATTGTTTGTTTTAATTTGGTCAAGTTTAGCAGCTGGCATTTCACTGTGTGTCTGTGGGTCATTATGATTTCTAGCCTTTATGTCTGGGAACAGGTCAAGACCTAAAGGACTTCCCATTGGATTTTCTGGCATGAGGGACTTCAGAACCAATGTTACTATGAATATCAGCGACACAACTCCGATAAATGCAATACAGGACTTACGTCTGAGCCTGGCCATTCTTCAACAGGAGCTTAAGGTTGCCCACTCATTGTCCATGGTATATGTCTTGCTGCTATGTGGCATGTCCAAATGTTTGCATTGCATGCGGAAGTCTGCAGTTGTGTTAATCAGAAAGGAATTTACCCACTGCAGTTTCATAAAACCAAATAAGACGTACTGATTTATTTTGTTGTACAAAAGCGATAATTACCTTTTTTTTTCCTGCACTACTCGTTGCTTCCCTAAACAAGTGAAGTGTTACAATGAACTTTACACCGGCAGATATAGTCCATCATGAGACAGGGTGATAACCTGTCGACCAGTAACTAACAGCAAATGCTTTTAGCTCTTGACAACATCAGTGGTAAGATGTACAAAGACCATTATATTTAGGTCTACATGTTAAAACAGACTCAAATAGTTTGTCAATACATAGTGAATTAAGACAAAATGCAAGGCGCTTCGCTTGCGGCTCAATTTTTGCCATGTCACATGGCAGGGTGCCCTTTGCGTAGTCACAAATCGCAAAACAATCTGTCCTCCGTCCAAACCGTTTACGTTTGCCATCCACATTGTATCAAGATTTGTGAACGTTCTCCGACTGCACTACGCCAAAGTCAACAAAATTGAGAAAAGAGAATAGTTGACGATGTTTAATGGATCTGTGTATAGTCATATCGCCCTCTAACACTAGGATGGGTTACTGCAACTATTTAACAGTCACATTTAATCCGAATTCTGTGCGTTAATGGAGGAATTTCTGGATGTGTCTTGTCCATTAGAATGACACGTTTGATGACAAGTGTGACAATTTCTTGACAGTTTAATTATGACGTCAGGAAAAGTTTGTAACTAATCAGCATTCCCGTTTGTAAAATCGGCGATTTACGAAAAGTGTCATTAAGCAATGGATAATCGACAAGGTAGGCTATTTGTCATTTATTTCTTAAATGCGTGCACATTCGTTGATGTTTCTACTAGATATATAATCTAGCCTATATATATCACACGAGAGGGAGTGCTGGCCTAGAGCTACTACTGTATTTAGCTACCATCATGGCGTCGGTATGAGTGTGATAGTTTAATTACTTGATATAATTGTACTTGATATTATTTATTGTAGGCTATTATAGAACATATTCAATCCAACGTTTAACAGTTCTACAAAATTATTAGCCAACAGTAGAATACTGTAAGCGACAACAGATTGTAACCCCGTTTGACCCTACTCCCAATTGCTCCCTAGCCTAGGTTGTTGTGTTCTCCCAGTCCCCTAAGGACCTAATTAGACACAGGTGAAACTACTCCAACAAACGAGCCAACGAACTAAAACAATTACATACACATATTAAGACAGGAAATAACACGGCCTACACCCATGGAGACGGTAAACACTGGGGAAAACCCGGGGCACAGCCGTGGCCATGTTGTATTTAATCATTTGGCTCCTTCAACACAATTCCAGGACTGAACTGTGACCAAGTAACCATTATCCTGCAACACTGTCACTGATAGCTACTAAGTTTGAGTAGCCTAGGTCTACACCGCAGGGCAGCTACTCAGGGCAGTATCATGTAGGCCAGGGCTCTCCAATTCCGGTCTTCGAGGGCCGCTGTCCTGCATGTTTGAGATGTTTCCCTGCTCCAGCACACCTCCAGCATTACCTGCCGGGTAATGACCATTCATTTAAATCAGGTGTGCTGGAGCAGGGAAACATCTCAAACATGCAGGCCAGCGGCCCTCGAGGACGGGAATTGGAGAGCTCTGATGTAGGCTATATGTTTTCATTTGTGTAACCAGGGAAGTGTCTGTTGTGGACATACATTTTAATATTTGCACGTGCCCCAGTATGAATCTGCTGTGCCCCAGTAAAAACCTAAAGTTTGATTTTGAAAAATTTACTTTATTAGTCAGTGCATTAATTTAGATCCCAGAAAAAATAATCCCAATCAACGCTTGTAAAATCAAAGCAGTTTAACCTAAAACAAACCGATGCATGCAGAATTCCATGTCAGCATGCTCTTCTGAGCTTGCCAAATAGCCACTGCAGCACGCACACAGAAGTCCAGGTGTCGGATTCGGCACACAAGTCAGAATTGAGGGAGGCTAAGAAAACATTACAAAACGAAAGAAAGTTTCTAAATGATAGGCCCACCGATCATCTTATTCTGACTAAAACATAAAAGTAATAGTACATGAAGCTCAAAAAAACTGTATTTGTGCTCAAATGAATGCAAAGGAAATGTGCGCGCTCGCATTAACTATTGATGTCCCTGCCAAAACTGATATCAAACTTGCATCCCTGAACTGTTGTATAATAGGTTAAGCAAGGGGAGTTTCTATAGTCTAGTAGTTCATTGTGCGCAGCAAGTTTGAAAGTTGAAATCTTTTATAGACTTTTATAGACTAAAAAACGAGCATTCAATAATGTCCTCTAAACCACTAATGGAATGCCTCTCAAATTACTTGGTTGGAACTAACTGTTGTATAATATTACACCTCTCACAGGTATGGAGGCTAGGAGACAGTCTGTGCCTGGCCCAGTGATGAACTTACTGACCAGGAGAAGACGGGCCGAACCGGTCCATGACCCAAATTTGCAGGTCAGAATGGAAAGTGTACTGGTGGAATGGAAAGTCTAGTGTTATTTGGAACACAATAATGTGTATCTGTCCCCCACAGTGCAACCCTGAGTGGCTGATTCAGTGCAGCCTGCTGAGGTGGCTGTGGGACAGCGGTCTTGGCTGCACGCTCAGAAGCAGCTTCCTGGGCAGGCAGCTGGGGAGCAGCAAACTGGGGCTGTGGCTGAACTCCCACTGCCCGGCCCTCACTACCCTCCTGCTCCTCAAGGTGGTGCTGTGGCTTTTCCTAGTGTGGATCTTGTCAGACCTCCACATGGGGCTGCCATGTTTCCTTCTCACCCTCACTTACTGGCTGTATGAGGGCCCTCTACGCAGAGCTGTGGATTGGATCAGGACACGTTGGCAGAATGGAGCCCTGCCAAGGCCTGAGGCAAGTACAGATGACCCGAGAAGAGTGTCAACCCAGAGGGGCGTCCCAAGTGGGGTGTCCAGGGATATGTAGGTAGAGGACCTCCTCCCCCAGCTCAGAGTAAGAGCATGGAATCAGCAGACTGGTTGACATTAAAGGTTTCCCTACTTATTGCCAAGGAGTGTGCTTATCCTAACTTTACTCTATCCTTTGATGCACCTTGTATGACGTAGTTAGAAGTAGGTATAATAAAATGGGTTCCAGAGAGGGACAATTAAGCTAATAAAACTAGTCATTCTAAAGCTGTGATACAGTAGGTATATTCAAAAACCACAACAAATGAATCCAAGACTAATTTAGTTCCATCCATTTATTGAATTCAAAGACTTGAAACCAACTTGTACAAATTGCAAAATAGTTTGGTAATACCTTGTACTTTCCCACTAATGTTTAGGAAACTAAAATAAAAAGTAAGCAGAATTGAATTGATTATATAGAAACAGCACATAGGAGAGCATGTTTCCATCACATCAAACTTGACTGCAGGTTTTCTGTGGGGTGAAGCTGAACTGTCGACTCGGCTTATTGTGGGAGAGCAGAATAGGCAACTATTCAACAAGTACCTCCAGATTCAAAGTATACAGCAACCACTTTGCTCTGGTAATGTCATGTGGAAAACAATAAAACAGGATACTCTGAAATGCAAGTGAAGTGATAGTTAAAAAAAAGAAGAAATGCAGTGAAAGTGTCTCGTCACCTGATGGTGCTTCTATCACGCGTCACATATTTGTTGGTCTCACCTGCCCCAGAGTCTCTGATGAGGAGGGTTTGATGCAACAGAGATCACAGAAATGCTGAAAACATCCACCTTACTTTCCCTTTGGTTTGATTCACTTGCCTCTCTATGGCGCTCAAGCAGATAGGGAAGGGAGGGTTTAAGGAGAGGGATGACCCTCAAATATTAATATCACAGTCCTTCATTTAGTACCACCGTAGTCAAGTTTACTTGCTGCATACACAATCCACACAGTATTAAAAAAGATGCAGAGCGGGGCTACTTGCTGTGCTCCAAGTTATTATAACAGTTATTTATTTAAGAGCTCACTCGCCTGAGGGAGTTATTTCAAGTGCTGACCCTCCGGTGCCTGCTGCCAGCCAGGCGTCTTCGAACCAGCTGCCTCGTGCCAAGTCCAGACCAGCAACCACACAAAGCCACGATAGGCCACAAGCCTGTGCAGAGCATGATCTTTGCACCTCAGACTGTGCAGGTAGCAGCTCATTTACCATGTTCAATTCTAAAGGATGTCCGACATGGAATTGGTCGTAAATAACAAAGGGATATGTGAGGTCATTCTGCAAGAGGGGAGTAAGAATGTGTGTGTGTGTGTGTGTGTGTGTGGGGGGGGGACTGAGTTGATATGCGAGTGCGTCACATGCACCTTAGTGTGAGAAGTGACATGGGCTTGTGTGGGGGTTGTGTGTGATCTACAGTAGACACGGACAGGCGCTCCAGGGTGGAGGGAATGTGTGTTTGTGTGGCGTGTGGGTGTGAACTGCCAGCAGCATCTGTTATTGCCTGCGTTGTTCATTCAAGCTTTTCGGTCTCTCAGTCCTAATGGTCTGTATTGGACAGACTGGGGGTGGACTCGTCCATGGATGGGGGAAAAAAAAAAGATGGGACACCGCAACAACGCATGCACACGCACAAACAGAAACATTCCCTCGTTCACTCGGCCCACAAACAATCATGAGAGCTAATCACTATCAATATGAGAGTGTACGTACCGACCATTACAGAGTGTCTGGTTTAGCTGAAATCAATTTTGTCTGGAGTTTTTGCTTGTTTGTTTACTGCTTTATGGAGGGGGGGGGAACAAAGCAAAACAGTTAAGATTTCCACATCCATTTAAGTTCTCTCTGAAGGCAGGAGTTCCTCTGACTTGTTCACGTGCACACTAAGCGTGGTTCCTTACACTACACCTCGGAGACAGCGGCTCGAATGGCATCGCAAGAAAACCACAAGAAAGAGTCAATAAAAAAATACCACCATACAGGCAAAAAAAAGAAAGAAAAAAATATATAAGTCATACGATTGGTCACAGCAAATTTATGTACACATACAGAAAAGAGTCGTCAGGACGGTGGGATATAGGGAGAAAAAAGGAAATGAGTGGAGAGGAAAAGGGAGAGAGAGAGGGAGGGGACGGGGGGGAGGGGATGGGGGGAGTATGGATAGGCCCTGCATCTTCCAGGAGTTTACTGGGCTTGCAGCGAAGGAGGTTGGGGAGGCAAGGGGACGTGGGGGCTGGGAACAGGCTGCGTGTTCACCTCTTCTTAGGGACCTGGGCAGTGCGGGGCGGGGTGACCGGGCGCCCAGAGTTTACCCCTCCATACTGGTACTTGGCCTTTTTCTCTGAGGGCTTCAGGATCTGTAAACAGAGGAAGGAAGAGGGAGCTTTAGAAGAGAGGAGTGTGAATGAGCCTGGGATGTGGGACTGTCAGCGCGTGTGTCTGTTATCACACATGGCATGTTTATTGTATAAACACAAGTAGCATCGGTGTGTGTGTACCTGGAAAGAACACATGAGGGACTCATCAACACTCATCATGCCGCCAGCGTTGTCAAACTCTCCGCAGTAGTTGGGTGCGGAGAAAAGGGTAACCAACTGGCGCTTGGCAAAGAACTCGTATCCATCCTCCACAACCTATGAGAGGACAGGCCATGTTACAAATCCTCAAAAATAGAATAATTAAGTGTGAGTGTGTGTACAGTACCAGTGAAAAGTTTGGACACATTTTGGAAAATGTGTCCAAACTTTTGACTGGTACTGTATGTGTGTGTCAGTACCTGATGGGCTCTGCAGATGAGGTCCAGGTCATGGCGGTTGAGGAACTTGCTGACTACATCCGCTCCAAAGGTGAAGGAGACCCCGCGGTCGTTCTCGCCCCAGCCCTGGACGTCCTTGTCTGGGTCTGACCACAGCAGGTCACACAGCAGGCCTGCGGAGGTAGAGACAAGGGAGAATACAGTCAGTGAGGGGAGGAGAAGACGGAGGGAATGAAGAGGTTAAGGGACTTCAGAGTCTGGATTCACAGGAAACAACCTAATTGGACACACACACACCTGTATCTGGGACATCTGTTGGCCTCATGATCCTACGAATCTGTTCCATGGACTGCAGGTCAGGTGACAGGCCTGGAGGTTAGGAGAATGCATTGAGCATTGATAGAATATCGGGGACAACAGGAAGACGACCCCCCCCTCCCCCGTCCTATCCTCTGACCTCCATGGCAGCAGAAGATCTTCTCGTCGATGATGGCGGCTATGGGGAGACAGTTGAAGCAGTCCGTGAAGGTCTTCCACAGCTTGATGTTGAACCTGCGCTTACCTGGTAGGGGAGAGGGGGGGGGGACACAGACAAGCCGTGAATGTCACCGTGTGTGTGTGTGTGTGTGTGTGTGTACACAGTAACTAGGAGTGAGAGGATGTGCTGTACGTGTGCGTTCGCATGCTCGCACGCTCACACTCGTCGTAGAAGCCGTAGATGCGGTTGATGGACGCACACTCGTGGTTTCCCCGCAGCAGGAAGAAGTTCTCCGGGTACTTGATCTTGTAGGCCAGCAGGAGACAGATGGTTTCTAGGGACTGCTTCCCTCGGTCCACATAGTCCCCCAGAAACAGGTAGTTAGCCTCCGGGGGGAAGCCTCCATACTCAAACAGCCTCAGCAGGTCTGTGTACTGCCCATGAATGTCACCTGGGGAGGAGGCAGTGAGGGGTTAAGCTGACTGAAGCCCATCTCTCTCTTTTCCCTCCCCCCTCCATCATCGTCTCTCTGTGCGCTCCGGGAGCTTGGTGATCGGGTGGGATGGACAGCTGTAAAGGCGGTGGTTGTCAGTTTCCAAGGACGCGCATTCACATGGAGCCATGCAACTAGTAGCACCACATGAGGGCTGAGAGCCTTGAAAAAGGAGAAGAAGAGGATTATGCATCCAGGTTAGCGATGCAGTCTTTACACACGCACACACACCTGTCACAAAACCTCAAAACATCAATTTCCCATTCCTTCAGTTTCAAACATAAAGTATCAGTCCGACAGGCCTCCTCAGACAGACACAGCACTGACTCTGCATAGCCCCGCCTGCTCTGGCTGTGGTACACTGGAGGGTAGCAGGGGAGCACGTCAACAGGGACCAACCCAGATTCCAAAAATATCCTCCTGCACCAAGGCCGGCTCCAATTTGGGTTAAACGTTGCCGTGATGAAGATGAGGGAGGGAGTCTGGCCAGGTGCATAGCCACCCTCTGAATGTTAATATTCCCAGGTCGACAGACTACTGCAAACTGCAGCTACGCAGCGCAGAGCATAAGCTAATCTAATAGGTTACCAGAGAACAAACTGACCAGTGTCATTTTCACGAAGCTCTAGAAAGCTTACCATGGGCTGTATTTCACATGTGAATGACATTTTACTTGAATATTGTAATGCTTTGAATGTAACGTCCACTTGATGGCCATCCATTCGGCCCCCTTTGCTGGCCAGGGTCCAACCGGCTAGGATGGACACCTCATTTCTCCTGACCGACCCCCCCCCCCAACCGTCATTGGACCGCAACGGTTGTTTACAGTGTGCCTGCCAGTGTCTTGAAAGCTGGAACTGGATTGGATGAGAGTGGAGGGTGGCGACCTGCCCCTTCACGCTGGGCTGGGAGGTGAGGGTGAATGATTTACACAGGGCATGTCTGCAGTGTCAAAACAGGGCTGAGAATAGCAGGGCTGATTTAGTGGTCAGAGAGGAGGAGGATGGAGAGAGAGGAATGAGAGAGGGAGAAGAAAGCAAGAGAGCAAGCAGGCGGAAAAAAAGGGCCTGGAGTGGAGGCGGTGAGTGGGAGAGAGAAGGAAAACAAGTGGTTCTCGAAGACTCCAGACCCCCACCTTTTCCCCCCCAATGTATTTTTCTATCTGCAATTACGCCACTGGGACTACATCAACTTTGTGTGTGCGTGTGTACTTTTTTTTTTTTTCCCATGACAGCAACTTCAAATGACCAGAAAGCTCTTATGACCAAACCACTGTCATGCCAGCTCACCTCGACTCCTTCTGAGAGCACTTCCATTACATAGACACATCTGCTGTGAGCCAGAACACTCACGGGACTCAACAGCCAGAGTATTGGTCAATTAGGCTGGAGGACAGCTAAAGAGGAGGGATGACAGGCTGAGAGGAGAAAAGGACAGAGTCAAATGAATGGATGATAAAGAGGGGGTAAATTACTGAGTGATATCATTCCCTGAAATTGACAATATCTTGGGGTGCAATGTTTAGGGGACACCAATACACACACAAGGATGGCCTGACACACACAGGGATCGGCAGACACACACACGACACGTCGATCCAAAACGAGGCGAAAACAAACAACGTAGGCAGCACAAAAACTCGAGGAGCCAGAAAGAGGAAGCCAGTTCTAACGTCCCTCCACTCTGCCCCTCCTCTGCCAGACAGGGCACAATGCCCACGCACCAACGCTGCTTCCATCAGCAGGCAGTAAGCGACATCCTGAGGGTTTAGTGTGTGACAGGACGAACCTGATCCATGTGGCCTGAGTGAATAATTAAAGGCGAACATTGTTTGTCGCGTCTCCATCAGGAGCAGACCCCTCCTGTCAGAGCTGGGTCTGTAGGGTATGTACCCAGCAGACGACCCCAAGGTTAGGAGCTTGTTAACTCCAGAGGAACCATGGAACCACCAATAGGCCCGTCGTTATTCCTCATCATCCAATACTAAAACCCACTTACCCAATATTTGATTGTATACAGATCAAGATGATTTGGGAGTCAAAACAAACATAATTGACAATCAGTCAATTGGCATTCCTGCCATGATAGACACTGGTATCATGCCCACAAACCCACACACGCAAACAGAAAACAGTAGGAGCTGGCGGTGTGTGGGAGGTAAGCTGCCAAACAGATGAAATCACAAATGTGTTAGACGCGTCTGTGTGTGTGTTGAGGGAATGTGAATAAATTGAGGGGTACCGAGCACGGAGAATGTGGGCAGTGTGAGGGCTGTGTGCTGAAGGAAAGGTGGTGTGTGGGAGAGTGCGGAGATGTGTGGGAGCCACAGAGGTACATAGATAGGATTCAGAGGAGAAAGAGTCAGGAGTAGGGGTGGGTATCGTTTGGGATTTTAGGATACTGGTGCCTGAACCGATACCAAAAAATACAAAAAGAGAGACACAAAATGACGGGGAATGCACAGAATGTGTGTGTGTGTACAGTACAGTACATGGGGGCAGGAAAGTGACAGTGACTTGATATGGCCCTGCGTTCTCTGCCCTGTTGCGTAAGCGCATTCCAAGCTGCATCAAAGCAGTAGATTGTTGCTCTGCGGTCTGGAGACGAGGTCCTGCGGTCAGGGTTGGAGCGGCTGGGAAAAGAGCTAACTCTCTTTCTCCCCTTTCTCAATCTCTCCCAGCCCCGGGCCAAGGGATTGTCAAAAGAGAATCATGCATACTCTACATATGAAGTGAACATGAAAGGGATGCATATTTATTAGGGGTTTCTCACCGTGCACGAGGGCGCAGCAATCATGGACTTTGGTTTGTGACTCATTTTAAGCACTAATGATTAATGTTGAGAGACAGAGACTGACGAGCAAAATAATATTCACACACACCAACAAAACATACCTAGAAAAAATATTTGAGCTGAAAATAGTGGAAGGCATAGAAGGGGGGGGGGGGGGGGGGAGATAATCCCCTCAAAAAGTAAAGAGGAGAGTGTGACAGAGGAGTAGAGGGTGGTGAGATACAGCAACAGGGAGGTAAGAAAGGTTAAAGGGCTTCTCGTACTGACCACAGATCTTCAGTGGGGCCTCCAGTTCCAGCAGGATGGGCTGGCTGAGGAAGATCTCCCTGGACTTGATGCACAGCCCCCGCACCTCCGCCTCCGTCATCTGGACAATCTTTCCAGGACGACATCCCCGCACTGGAGAGGGAGAGAAGGGCGTCCTTGTCATCAACATTATTTTGATGACTTATTATCATCATCACCCCCACCACCATTTGGACCATTTTTATTGGCCTATTATCATCACCATTGTCATAACCATCATGGTTATCCTAATGACATTAACATCGGTAATGTTTTTACTACAATACCCAGCATAAGTAGAGGCTTCATTTGAATGACTCTCTGCCTTACATGGCAAACAACAGAAATCTCAGTTGGTCTCTAAACCTAGCTCATCCAAGTCCTTACTCCTGACCCCCAGACTGTTTACATGCTACACACACACACACACACTTAGGTTGGTGCCTACAGTAAAGAAAGAGAGTGAATTTAGCCTATGCTGGTGTTGGCCTATTCAATTCAAATTTGCATGCAGCAAGTCTCTGAGTCAGTCTGGAGACAATCAAATCAAAGGTCACATTTGTTTAAAGGGGGTGTTTCAGAACCACCTTATTTAGACAGCCCTTGACACGCCTCCTCTGTTTCTCAGCCAGTCAAGCTAGACTGCTAGAGGATGAATGATGGCCGTGATTTGGTTAGACAAACCCCTAACCAAGGAGTTAAGCAACAGCCCAACTATCAATTTTAACTCTGAGATACCCGCCTTGCTCTGTGAATTCATGAAGAATACAATGCATGCTTGTGTGTGTGAGTGTGTGTGAGAGAGAGACAGCAGATATGTAGATCTGGCTCCTGTTCCCCTCAAAGGGAGACAAATTGTAGCGTGTTCTCACTGTGAGCAGTCTGAGCTGGATTAACCAGTGTGGCATCTCTTCCTCACCCCCACTTCTAATAAAGCACACGACGCACACACGGCCCACTTCCACGCATGCACACACATGGAATAATGCGTTGCAAAAACTGTACACATTGCGTTCACATGTTTGTACTGCACTGGGAGCCAAATGCACGTCTTCTAAGCATAAGCAAGCTCCTAACAAAATATTTTCGCCCTTAAATTTGATAGAGCTTTTTGCAGAGTGGCATCTAACTTCCTGGAGAGCAGGGCGTGGAGGGTCATACCACCATGCCCAGACTACAAACACAGTCCCATGTCATCAATCTACCCTAACTGCCTCGAGTAGCCTCCTAGTCAGAAAATGCAGAGGTAGTGCTTATGTCAATACATCAAAGCTGAGTGAGCTAAGGCAGCCTTGCAAAGACGGTTTGCAGCTTTAAGGCCAGAACTACACAGCTTTTGCAGGCATGCACTTTCAAATGGGATTAGATCTTTAAGACCATGGATGGGTAAAGGCTGAAATGAAGCTATGACGAGGATTTGTTCCCATCAAAAACTGCCAAGTGGGACAGTCAGAATGAATTCAACGGGAAGCCTGTGTGGGCATTTGTGTGTGTGTGTGTGGGGGGGGGGGGGGGGGCAACTGAATAAGCCGTCTCCACTGAGCTGACTTTTCATCGACATTATATTTTCTGACAGCATGAGAACATATTACGTAATGTTGAGATGCCTGACCAAGCGAGCGAGTCGCCTCAACAGAGTCTAGGACAACAAGTCTCCATAGATGCCTGGCTTTTGTGCAGCACAGACACGCACATGCATCTTTCCTTATCACAAGACCTACCTTAATGATTCAGCTAAACACATCGTACAGCAGTATCCATTTATTTGTGCCCTGTCGACTAGTTGCATTGTCCTTCTTGCCTTAATTACGAGCTTTCAAACAGTTCTACCAATTATAGCTTTGAGGAAAACCATGTGTGTGAGTGTGTTGCGTGCGTGTGTGTATGTGTGTGTGTGTGTGTCTGTTTCAGAGTGAGCTGACTTGTGATACCATAATTCGGCAGTGAGGGACATTTTAATAGAATCTAGGCTAGCTAATGTAAGATTCCAGAGTCTGTGATCACCAATGTAGGAAAGCTACAATGGCCAAGAATAGTGGCTGGCTTCAGATAACTATGCCCGCATACCAAATACGTCTCGCTGGGGCGTACAGGAGAACGCGCTTGGAGGACTAAAGAAGGGCCAGTTATGGGTGTAAATGTTCATGTGTTTAACAAGGCTACATAGGTCTATTTGGTAGGCGTAATACCGACCATATCGTGTCAAGGGCAAGAGGTCCAAGCCCAATGTGTGCGAGACGCGGAAACAGCTGTCACTGAAGTGGGTGTCAGTCTCTCACACTGTGCTGTACCAACTCTGCATAGCAACCGCCTAAATAAGACGTTAGCAAGCGATGGGGCAAGCAGTGCTAGCAGGCTGATTGCAAATGTGTAGTAGTCTATCGAAAACCTACACAATTAAAATGGTCAGAAAGCCGATTATTTCTTCCTGTAGACTTGAAGATGGCTGAACACAATGCTAAACAGCAACCGTAAAAGGAGCAGACGACGGCCGCACACCACACCAGACGTGTGGCCACACTGTTTATAAACATTGTTGGGCGCTAGCTAGCTAGAGACAGTAGCTCTAGAGCTAACTATCTGGCGTTCGCTTTTAATAATGTCACTACGCGTTTAACATAAAGGTGTGTGAATCATTATAACCACACAATGTCATACATAGTTAGAAGAACGGTCGGGTCCTATGACATATTTAAGGCTACTCACCTTCCAAAAGCCGAGAGATGATACTGTCCACGTTCAACTCGGTCTCCGCCATCTTCGCTACTGAAGTTCGGGGTGGAATGTTCAGTTTCTTCACGTTCAACGCCAGAGGGAGTTCCCAAGGGTTTCTTTGTATCATGAATTCATAGAGGTACAGAATATAGCCTACCTATCAATATCATAAAATCGCAACAGGGAAAACAGAAAGTGGAGTATCATAACAAATATATTCTTTATTAAATAATAACACACATTTGTAATGTATACAATTGATACATTTATTTGACTGTATGCAGTGCAACACAAAGTTCAGAAGTCGAAGGTTTCTTCTTATGAAATAGCTTAAGATGAAAGGAAAAAAATATACAGCCACTGTTAAAGAACATTATACCACATGCTTTGCAAATCGGTATTAAATGACTAAATTGCCCATATTGGCATTGACTATTTACTTTATTTTACATTACTTCAACAATACCATAATATGTACAATAAAATACACTGTGTTGGTCCAAAACGTGGTACTGAACATAAACGAGAGCCTATTGAACATAAATGAGAGCCTATGTTCTTATGAGGGCTACTTTACATGTACACATGCTGTGCTTGTGTGTTCTTAGGAATGATCAGTTGAATTCATAGCAGTATGTGGTTGAGGACGGCTTGGTGTACTCTAAACAGGCCTCGTTATTGTCTATGACCTTAGCACAGGGCAAGTGAACAGGGTACAGATGCACTGGTACATATGGAGAGGCCAGACACAATAGCTACATGAACCCTATTTATGATGAATACAATGCTAGAACCCAGTTCCCTTCATCTCTCTCTCCTCCACCATCTTCATCTTCCTCCTGTTTCTGTTCTCCCTACAGGAGAGGAGGAGCCAGGTTAGACCCCAGCCAATCAGAAGTCCTGTGACAGCCAGCACTGCAGCTGCCCATACAGGCACATTGTCAGAGCAGGTTGGATTGAGAGGTGTGGATGTGCTGGGTGTTTGGATGGTAGTGGTGGTAGTGGTGGTGGTGGTGGTGGTGGTAGTGGTGGGCACTGCAGGCAAACTGTTAATATTGGTGAAGATGTAAGGTTGCTCCTGAAGGATGAAAGAAGACCATTCAGTTATTTGTGCAGTGCCATTACAGTAGGTCTAATTTAAACACCACTTCACTATTATACCCAACAAATCTTACCTCAGTGGGGCACTTAATGCGGTTTCTGTCATTTGTAAAGGTGTTGTATGTCTGTTTTTGGCCCACTGGTTCCAACTGTAATGAGATGATTAAATCATCAGAAATCCAGTAGAATACGGCAACAAAAACAGGCCCTAATTCAACAGTTCTGACTTTGCATATTTACCATGTTATTCCATAGAGCAACAGCCATGTCAGCATGACCCCGCTCACTGAAGTGGAAGCAGTCCACAGAGAAGTAGGTGTCGTCTGGTTTCCCTTCCTAGAAGTCAGTCCATTCAGTCAGAGTCTACTTCCCTTCAGTATGTTATATTGTGTACAACAAATTCTGTGTCTACTACCTCCCTTGTTTATGGTTATATGTGTGTGGTGTGTGTGTGTGTGTTGATGGTGGACATACCGTGTTCACAGGAACTACAGTGTTCTTGAAGAAGGGTTGGAGAACAACAGTGAAGTCCTCTCGGCTGTCATAGCGACCACTATGGATTAGGTTCTCTGTCTCAGTCTAGGTGACAAAAACACGGAAGACACTGTCATACTAGATATTGAGATATCGCTCCTGTTCCTTGTTTTTCTCTAAGTTGATGAGTGCTACCATCCCTCTTTGGATGTTGTTTTTTGAAGTAAATTCTTTACACAACTTGTAAGTTGTGACTACTTTTTAACTTTACATTTCTTTGCATATTTTCCTAGTTACTCTGTGTTCGGTACTTGGGACTAACCATTTAAATAGTGATAGAACTGTGCACTTCTGGTCCTTGATTATCTGCTGTACCCACTATATACACTACTTGTGCATCACTTTGGATAAAAAGCATCTGAAAAAATGTATAAGGCTACATGTATTCATAAAATGCATGTTAATTGTCCAGTTCACGGACCTGTAGTTCACGATTGATTCGCGTGATTTCTGACAGTTCAATGGAGTCCTCTCCTGGTTGTAGGAAGCATGGACAGACATTCCTGAAACGTAAGAATGATGTTTATAGCTGTTGTCTAAGCAAGTGTCCCTACCACTATTCTGGACTCAAGAAGTGCAGGGCTGTGAAACAACGGGATGTTTAAAGTTACATTCTCTTCCTGGGATATCTGTGAAACAAAATGTGAGCAAAGCAGCAAAGCAATCTGTCTTTGCCACAGGGTCCTTCAGACACATAGCTACACGTTTGTCAATGGACTACACTCTGATTGATTAGTATAGAGAAATTTATAGATCTGTAGTTGAATGCTACTATTGTCAGTATATCAATAGGCTGACTGTGCTTTTTTCACTCAGGGGACCTCTGAACACTGATAAACCTTTTTACAATAACCTTTTAAGGTATTGACACTCTAAGAAACAAAAAAATATATATTTAACCAAATAAATTAAATCTAGGACACACACGTGTATTGATTTATTGATAGACGGATGGATTAGCTGACATACTTTTGTAAAAGGTTGCATCCCAGACTGTCTCTCTTCACTCTACGGAGACCTACAACCTCCAGGATTCCCAACACGTTTACCATCACCCTCGGAACCTGAGGTCACCAACAAGGACATAACATATAAATTAATATAGAATATCCAACTTCCACCAGTTGTTATTTCACATTAGTAATACAAAATTATATTCAACTTTATTCATGCATTTTATCACATGACATCATTAAAAAATATGTACTATATCAAATTGTACCAACCATTCTCATCACATTTACAATATAATCAAATTAATATAGAATATCTAAAGGTATTCATCCAGGTATTATAATGAAAAATAGAATTACTTAAATTGACAATTAGGAGAAGGCATATTATTACCTCATTGTAGAGCAGATCCAAGCTTGCCATCATATGACTACTGTAATTCTTAGGTGACAATGTGGCCTGTGTCAAAACATGGAAACACAAATGTTAATGTAAACAGTATGTAGTACATAGAAACACATGCACATCTTTTGGAGACAGATAGTAAACCACTCATCCACAATCTGTAGTCACATTTACAACAAACAAAAAGGATGCAATGAATTGTACTTATGTGTATAAAAGCACAAAAATATAGGTTAAATGGTTTGGGCTCAAATCTCCAAGGAGAAAGCCAAAGTAGAAGTTCTTACTTCAACGAATCCAACATGGCTGCGTAAGTGCACATATGCACCAGTGTAAAAGGATTAGAAAATGACCTGTCTACAATATTGACTGAGGGAACGAATGTCATGAAACATACATGGAAAGCTAAAAACTGGCTAATGCTAAGTTGTCACTCGCCGTGACTCTGAGCTCATGTCAAATTGATGCTGTGCTTTGATATTCTGCTTCAGAGCAACAACATTAAAGAGAGTGGCTGGAGGAGGGGTGGGAGTACGAGAAAGAGAGGGGGGCATGAGGAGACGGAGGGAGGGAGGGAGGGAGGGAGGGAGGGAGGGAGGGAGGGAGGGAGGGAGGGAGGGAGGGAGGGAGGGAGGGAGGGAGGGAGGGAGGGAGGGAGGGAGGGAGGGAGGGAGGGAGGGAGGGAGGGAGGGAGGGAGGGAGGGAGGGAGGGAGGGAGGGAGGGAGGGAGGGAGGGAGGGAGGGAGGGAGAAAAGATCTGACAGAGAGAACCATGTCTTAAGGGTGTTTTAAAAAGACAGAGGGAGTGAGAAATGAAGAGACAGGTTGTCTTTCTTGTTGATAGAAGTCGGAACAAGGGCCGATCCTGTGCTCGAGAGAGAGAGATAGAGAGAGAGAGGAGAGATAGAGAGAGAAAAAAAAAGAGCAAGAGAGACACAGAGAAGGAGATCGTGTGACATAATCTGATCATTCAAACAAAACCTTGTCTGCAATAAAACAATGAAAGGATGGTCACAATGCTTGGTTAGCCTGACACGCCGCTGATGATATCATAGCACAACTATTAAACAGAAACACATTCTGATTACTGAACAATATAAAAGGCACTTTTGGTTAGCAGTGTGGCTAAATATGCTAATAATCCACATTATAAATAACACATAAATGTATCCCAGGATGTTGAGGGGAAGGCTGAGAAAGGGTTGACATTCCTATCTTCCTGTCCCTGTATCATTCAAAGGAAAACTCTGAAGAGAGTTATGAAACCCCGGATGAGCACTTGTTCCATGTGTGTAGCATGTTACGTCTGAAGGGCACGCTCACCCTGTCATTGCAGTACTGACACAGGTCGTTACCCCCGATGAACAGTGTGACCAGCTTCCAGTCATTCTGAAAATCCACTGCCTAGGAAACCAGACACAGAAGCGGGGAGGAAGTTTCGGAGTTCCTGTCAATCGCACTTCAGCTTTTGTCCTGTTTTATAGTTGATTCTCCATCGCATTTACAAGATCAGAAGAAAGACTCACAGAATTCTTCTTCATGGCATCTATGAGATTTTTGATCTGTCCCGGAATTCCCCTGTGCGAGATCAAGAATAGATTTTTGTCAGATCAATTTCACCTGATACCTGTACCATCAGTACCTAATCATATGTACATCATCATGACGTGCCAGATCATTTAAATTCATGTATTTCCCATTATGGAGGTCTTATAAAGGCCTTGTGACAGAACAGAACAGAACAGAGTTCAGTGTAATAACTGCACTCACGATATTTTGGCACCAGAGACCGCCACATTGAAGCCTGTCTGCCTTTTGCCGTTGCCTTTTGACATACCCTGGATATTGGGGTTAAACTTCTTCAGAATATCTAAACAGACACAGAATGTTGATTAACTCATAGCAGAACATAATTCCTTTCGATAGACTTTAAATGAGGATAAACCTAGTGATTTCACCGTTTATAAAGTCGCTTCATGACTTTAACTCGATTTAGTTTACTATTTTCATTTTTATTTTAAGCTTATGGAACGATACCTAAACATTTCTTAATCTGACAACATAGGTTGTGGAGAGATTTACTTGGTAGTGTTGTGACAGTCTGGAGGGTTTCATCTCCTCCAATGCTGGTGAAAAAACAACAAATATGATTCATTTCACTGTGAACCCTTTCAAGTCATGGCCACGAGTTATTATGACGAGCCCATGTTTCAATCATCCGTGGATACAAGATACGGAATCTGTGGTTTAGGCTACATTGAAACCTTGTGAGCTCCTTAAAAATGTTCTTCCCAAGATTCAAATGAAATGTATCACATTTATCTATGCTTTCTTCATACGTGATAATAGCCAATGGATCTCGCCCGGTGTTAGTATGGCCTTGCATTATTAAGATGTGGACACAATTTTGTAACAGTATAACGTTCACATCCCTTATTAACTTGTGGCCCCTAATAATCTCCTACTTCATTAATTAGTGGCTTTAAGTTATTGATCTTGTGGCCACGCATTACTAACTTGTTGCCATGCAATCATATTGAGTACTGAGTGATGATACTGAGTCCTTGTGTTGCCTCTCACCTCCATGCAACGCCTCTGTTCTCAGTACTCAGCTGCAACAGGTTCTTTGCCTTGGCCCCAAAGGCAGCCTGACACAGTAGAAGATAGAGATTCATCAGAGGGAGATCAAATATGAGCAGTTAATAAAATATGAGATTCTGTGAACAAATTGTGCCTTCCCATCCAGCACACTCACAGTTAGAGAGTCCCCCACTGCAGACACTACTTTGATATCTCCAGGCTTCAACCTGTGAACTGAGAGCGGATCAGCTGCGTGAACAGTGGGACAAACGCAAAACCACAACCAGTAATGTTCGGCCCCCCCATCCAATTACCCCCGCCCCCCAACCACCCAATCCCCCTCCCCCCCGGCCTGTGTCTCTCACCTGAAGTTGGTACAGTCTCAGACGGAGCTGTGTTCACACAGGAGAAATCACTTCCCCAATTCTACAGAATAGCAGACAGATACAGTCTCAATATCAAACCCTCAATAATCTCAATTTCAAAATTGAACACTGAATGACCTATTGTACCGTGATTGGTGGAGGAGAGGGAGGAGGGCCCTGATAGGTGTAGTTGCTGTTGTGGGCTGTCCTCAGGAAGGGTATGGTCTGATCCAGAGACAAAGAGAAACAGAGTTATCTATCCCCATGTACAGTCGTGTACATATTCTACAATGATTTCCAAGGACTGCACTGACTATCAGAGCAAAAGAGATCTGCTGACACGTCAGAGATCTACTGACACGTCAGAGATCTGCTGACACGTCAGAGATCTGCTGACACGTCAGAGATCTGCTGACACGTCAGAGATCTGCTGACTCGTCAGAGATCTGCTGGCACGTCAGAGATCTGCTAACACGTCAGAGATCTGCTGACACGTCACCAGCCTGTCCAGTCTGTATTACCTTAGAGGGACACTGCAAAGGCACACCAGCAGAAAAGTCTTGGGAGAAGGTCTTGTTTCCCACTGGTTCTACCTAATCGAGAGTGACACAGACCACTTAGGTTATTGTGACTCAGAAGGACTTGCTGAGAGATGCTTTAGAACACTTTACGCATAGATACGAAGAATACCATGTTGTTCCAGATACCACTGGCCATGAGTCTGTGGGCTTTCTCACTGAGGTGGAAACAGTCGGGGGAGAAAAAAGAGCGGTCGGGACGACCATCCTGAGAGGGGGGGGAGGCGATGGGGGGGGGGGGGGCAGCGAAAGAGAGAGACAAACAGTTGACACATGCACCCCGGTAAGTGCTGTAACATTGTTCCACAAAGGCATGAGAGTGCATCGTCCAGTTTACTATGTGCATGTAGCATTAGAATGGGATCTGAGGCAGATTCCATCTAGAGCCTGCAGTGACTCTCACCTCCAGCAGGGGGAGGTAGACCTCTCTGAGGAATGGCTGCAGCACCACAGTAAAGTTGTCATGGGTGTCGTATCGCCCCGTGTCCACTAGCTCTCTCATCTTACTCTGGAACAACACACAGACAGATAGTGAGGCAGGCGGGGTCAGGCAGACAGACACACAGGGAAACTAAATGAGCTTTTTGTCCAGAGTATGGTCTTGTCCACAATATAAATCAATAAAAATGTCACATTACTTTTAGTTTAAAAACTCATTACAGAGACTTGAAAAAGTTGTGGGTCCATCACAGACCCACTGACAAAAATGTGAAAACCACAAACGGGTTAGATATGAATTTTCCTCCACCAGCCAGTGGCCTGTGTACCTGGTAAGCTCGGTTCATGTCTCGGAGCGACTGGAGTTCACGTGAGCCCTCGTTCGGCTTCACCACACAAGGGCACACAATACTGAGGAACAAACAGAGACTCGAGAATGAAAATGAATCAATCATTATCAATCTTTTGATGGTGAATCAGGCATGCAGAGCCAAATGTGTGACGCTACGGACTCGAACGTGCTCTCCTGTAGCTTCAGCAGCACCAATGACCACCGGGTGAACGTCTCACTCACTTGACAAACCAGGTGGGACAGTTGATGCTCTTGTCCTGGTGCAGCTGACGCAGGGGCACGATGTGAAGCAGCTCAACTAGATTCACTAAGGCACGGGGCACCTGGAAATAACCAAAACACGTCAAACACAGGAAGATGTTTTAGACGCTTATTTAAAGGCTAGAGTGCCCCTTTATCCAACGAACAGACCAGACAGTCATGGCAACTGTAGCTTACCTCTCTGTGTAAGATATCCAGAGCTTCACGGATGCGACCGACCACGTTATTGGCTGAGAAGTAAACCTGTAGTACCAGAGGTGTCAAAACCAACACCCTTTCTAATGTTGTAGCAGATGTAAGTAATGATGAATTATTCATTTGGACGCTCGCTTACAGAGTCGGTGCAGAAGTCACACAGGTCGTTGCCTCCAATGAACATGGTGATCAGTTTCCAGTCATTCTGGAAATCAACACGCTGTGAAAGAGGAAATGACCATCAGCCTTTTTGTGATTCACTCACGCGGTCTATGAATGGTGCGACGTACTGTGTGTGCTGTTAATATGCTTTGTTTCGCCTCACCGAGTCATTCTTCATCTTGTCTATTAGGACACGAGCCTGAGTGGTCATGTCACTGAAAAGGGCAACACATTCATTTTAAGGGAGGGAGCAGGGGAACAGGAAAGAAAGACAGAGGAAGAGACAGAGAGAAAAAGAGACAGAGAGAAACAGAGAGAAAACGACAGAGAGAGAGAGAGAGAGAGAGAGAGAGAGAGACAGACAGACAGACAGAGAGAGAGAGAGAGAGAGAGAGAGAGAGAGAGAGAGAGAGAGAGAGAGAGAGAGAGAGAGAGAGAGTAGGGGAGAGTGAGCGTAACTGACCTGCTGGTGGCTCCAGGTACAGCCTGGTTGAGGAAGGCTTTAGGGGAGTCCTTATTCCCTATCCCCGTGGAGAATCCAGTCAGCAAGGGGTTAAACTCCTTCAAGATATCTGTACAGCACAGCCAAAGGGGTTATACATAGTTAGAGTTAGCCTTACCTGCCAACTATCACATAGCTTAGCATTTAGAAGTGACACAACCAAACACGCGGGACGCCTCTAACATTGTATAATATGGCAGTATGTAATTCACAAAAAATCAATATCAGTAGTATTTTAACCCAGTGGTAAGATCTACAGCTGCTGAATATCTGCTATACGGCAAGGTCCCTTGCAACGATAAGATCCCTCTCGGTTTATTATTTAAGTGCTAAAACAATCATAGATGGTTATCAATTACTATCAGTGGTCAGGTACAGTAGCATTAATACTGTGGCACATTTCTAAACCACAAGATTGTTGTTATGTGTAAGCAAATTAACAGTTCCATGTTGTATAGTATTATGAAGCATGACAGTATAAAAACTGTAGGTCTAGGGTCACATACTGGGCAGTGTGGTGACTGTAGTCAGGTTCTGATCTCCCCCGATGCTGAAAGATAGACACACTATGTTAGTTTTCAGGGCTGCTGAGATACAGCAACCATGGAACTCAAACAGATACTTTTTCCACATGCATGTGGTCCTTAGACAGCTAGTGAACTCTTGCACACCTCCATGACAGTCCTCTGTACTCATTCAACACCAGCAGGAGGTTGTCTGGGTCTTTCGCGCCTACCCCATTGGCTGCCTGTGGTGAGGAAAAGAAAGAAATTATAGGCCAACACTATTGTCCCCAACACTACAACAAGTCCCCAAACAGAGCAGAGGGAAGCAGATATATGATTGGAGCAGTTAGCTAACGTGGCCCGCCCACCGTTAAGGAGTCTCCGAGTGCTGCCACCACTTTGATATCCCCAGGCTGAAGCTCATGAACTGCATGGACAAGAAAGACAACTTCCACATCAGCCAGAAACGCACATTAACTGCCAGGGGACGTGTTTACCCAACTCTCTGAGGCTCTTTACCTGAGGTGGGTACCGTAGGGGATGGACTGCGATCTGTGCAGGGTAGCTCAGAGCCCATGATCTATGCAAACACATACGCAAACACACACACACAGGATATTTTGATCATTTGTATGTTTCTCTTGATGTGCTTCCTCACCAGTGTCAAGACTTATGGCAGATAGTAAGGGAGAGGAAGACGTACGGGGTCAATGAGAGGACTGGTCTCCCTTCTGTTGGTTGAGGAATGCTCCTGGTGTGGGGAGGGGGAGTTGAGCTGAGTCCTCAGGAAGGGCTGCTCCTGGGTTTGGACAGGGGAGAGGAGTGTGAGAGAGAACCACGTGTCTATTACTGTCAACTCCGTTGGCTTACCCTTCTAAGTATTTGATGTCTGAAGTCTGAGAAGGGAAGAATGATGAATTATGGGGTGATGGATTTTGGGCAGACGCTTTATGATCTCAGATTTTTTTCTGATTTGCATTTCCACGAGAATATGTCTCACCTCAGTGGGGCAGGATATACTGTTGATGTCATTGTCCTTTACTTCAGTCTGACCCGTCATTGGCTGAAGCTGGGGGAGAGATAATTGTGATTGGTCAAGGACAGGTCATCTTACATTATGTAATCATCAGATCACACTGATAAACTTTGTAGACCTTAAGATAACATAAATCCTTGCCTGGAAGAACCAGAGAGTATGAGTGAAGATCATAATGGAACTCATAAAACAACTCCTCTCTACATTGGTTATCTAATCTCTGATACTTAGAAATAATCATAAAGTCCCTTTGTTATCATTTGCTGAGTCACTTTAAGATTGTGCCACCAAGGGCCAAAACAGTGACATCAAATTCTGTCAAGGAATCTACAAACACTTTCTCTTAGACCGAGTATGTCTGCTGCATTTGTTGCTGTTACAATGTGCTCTGTGAAAAAGTGTTTTCCCATGTTTGGTGTGTTTATTGGGAGCTTACCAGGTTGTTCCACAGCTGAAGAATCAACTGGATTGTGTCAGATGAAAAACCTGTCTTCTTCAATGAAAAAATTGACTTTTTTATCTCATCATTGTTCATACAGCCTCATTTCCACATACTCTGGTTGTACAGCATCTGTGGCAATAACCCTGTAATTATTGTTGCTATTAACCTGGTTATTGTTTATGATAACAATAAAGATGAACAGCCTTATATGTGTGGCCCTTGTGTCCACTGTCCACTCACTGGGTCTGTGACCACGGGGCTGGTGTGGAGCAGGACTGCAAAGTCCTCCCTCTCACTGAGCCGCCTCTGCCTCCGCAAGACGCTGTCCAGAGACTCCTGGAGACGGGTGTAATCAATAACAGCACAAACACATAGAAGGCTCTCATGCACACACACATCCCTGTCACAAAATGCGTTACAGTTCGACAAGTTCCTTCAGTTTCAAACATAAAGTATCAGTCCGACAGGCCTCCTCAGACAGACACAGCACTGACTCTGCATAGCCCCGCCTGCTCTGGCTGTGGTACACTGGAGGGTAGCAGGGGAGCACGTCAAAAGGGACCAGCCCACACTCACACACACACACCCACACACACACACACCCACACATACAACACACACACAGAGTTTGTGTAGTGTACCTGCAGTGCTCTTATAGAAACAGCTCTCTGTAACCGCTGTGTTGCTTTGTCATTCTCCTCCATACACAAGCATGACCTGCAAATCATTAGCAGCCAGGAAAAGTCCAGCATGACAATCCTCTTACTGTTTTTACAATCTCATGCTACGTCAAATTGAAACTATAGAATGCATTAAAGTTTGTAGATTATTAGACATTTATAGCCTACATGGAAAATGGATGGTAAAACAACAGCAAATGTTGTGTACTGTAGAGTGTAACTTAAAAAGGTGTATTCTAGAATCTTCTGCATCTATGTGGTTTTAGGGCGAGGAATCACTGACCTGTCCTGGTGAGAGGGCACATCAGAGAGCCCGCTCCAGACCACAACATGAACCAGGCTGTGATGCAGCTGAGGGAGGCAAACAAAGAATGCAATATTCATATTTTTGTTAATCAAACTCCAATACAAAACTGACATGCAGGGGGGGATTTGAACGTAGGACATCCTGATGTGCAGTCAAATGCTCTATGACAGAGAAACCTAGATACAAACAGAAACACACAAAACAAAAACATTGACAGAGACACTGAATAGAGGAAGGACCTTTTTGAGCAACACCTCCAGGGCAACTTCAACCTCCTTCACTGCAAACTCCACCTGTGCCCTCGCCTGGGGAACAAGACAACATTTCCGTCTCCACCTCCACAGCATCTCAACAAGCTCTCACATCAGGAAGTTTAGAAGCACGATGATTCCAATATGTAGAGGACACTATATGGGGGTGTGCAGTATGATTGGACAGTCACAGTATCCTACAGTACCTGTTGGGAGCAGGCACACACAGAGTCTGCAGGGACAAACAGCAGCACCAGTCCCCAGTCTCTGTCTGTCTCCCTGGCCTGTAAGACACACACACACACACTTGTAGACAGGTGCTGAGAGAGTGATGTGGTAGTAATTGGACAGGCAGTGTTTCTGAGTGAAGCAACAACCACGGCGAGGGAGAAAGAATACCTGGTGATTTGAGAAGGAGAGAGCTAGATCTTCAGCCTGCTCCAACAGACTCCTATGACCCATGAGTAGACATGTAGTAAACAATGACAGCATTTGTGTGAATTGTGTGTACGTGTGTGTCTGTTTCTCAATGTTTACCTGTGCTGATGGGCTGACTGCTGGGGTAGGGGTGTCACATCAGCGTTAAACATAGACAGCAGTTCTGTAAGTAGTTGGGGTTGGGGACAGAACATGGAGATAGGATAAGAACATGTCAGGATGAATGAATACACATGATAGTCTCATGTTCTTATGGAAATCTATAGCGCTTTATATGTTCAACCAGTCACTGTGTTTCTTTTAATACATACTGTACACTATAGACTTAGAGATGGGGTCAATGGCCACTCTTATCCACACATGATAGATAAGAGTTTTGATGGTCTGCGTCCCAAAGGAAACAGTGTGTCTTAAGAGCGGTTGTCTTTTAAGAGACAATCTGGCTCACGACGGTTACCATACAGACATATCTAAGCAGTTTCAGTATAAGTCTTTTATCTTGACCATGTGTTTTACTGGTTTTGTAAAGATATGGCGAACAGTAGTGTGAACGAACAATCGTATGATTCTGTCCTATCGCTTAATTCAAGGTTTCACCATTTTGAAGGTGGCAGACAAAGGTCCAGATAGCTAGATGAGTTATTGTAGGAATATGACTGTAATTCAGTCACAAAACAGACTTGTTATGGTCCCACTTCATTTCCATGAACCCTGACCTCTTAACTGGAAACAAACGTTGTCTTCTTTTTACAGCAAGGGCATTAGTGAACTTGGAGATTAGATCAAACCTGGTCTGCTCTAAATGTCTAAAAGATTAGCACAAAAACGAACTGAGATGATGTGAGGGGGTATTGTTCCTCAAATCTATGGAGTTAATCAGTGACAGAAACATCAATTGGAAACTTATGTAGCATACGGAGTTCACAGTTCTGGATGAAGTAGACCATTTTACTATAAGGAAATAATGGCAGGGAAAACAATATTAAAACACAATGGCAACCCACAAATATAGACTGTCGTCTGACCAATATATTTCATGGCTTTAGAGAGGAAGTGTACCCAATGCCCCTTTAATCAACTTGGGTTTTATTCCATCTCTGGCAACCCTACCAAACTGGGAGAACGCCAATATCAATAAGGCACTATAGACAGTGCATTAAAACGAATAACGGTTCACTGATTGATAAACCTTGAAAACCTCAGATCCCTCTGCTGTATGTTCTAGAACAGATATTGAATGGAGATTTTTGGACCAAAAAAGCTGTGTTCTTGATATAGAAAGTGAAAACGTAGATTGTTTTTATAGAGGCATTGGAACGACAATTAAGAATTCAGACTTACCAACTATTCTACTGAGAATGACTCCTTCTCCCCTGTGGTGGCGAGTGAGGTTGAACATAGTGTGAGGAATGAATCAAGAATGAGGGATGAATCATACATACATACATCTGACACAGTGTTGTGTCCAATGAAATGCATTCATGTCTTTGATCCCCATCCAACGAACAAAGAGGAATTGTGCCGCTGGTGACAAAATGACTGCTGCTTACCCGTGTGAGTGTGGAATTCCCATAGTAGACACAACTGCAATGTCAGCAGGCCTCAGAGCATGAACTAATGAAGAAGCAACAAGGACAAAGACACATCGGTGACTGTGAGGCTGTGAGGTTGCTGTACTTGGGTACATGTATTTGCACAAGAAGGCTTGTTAGAATTGTAAAGAAAAAAGAGATTACATTAAAAAAAAACACACGTGGGTATGTCATCACAATTTATTAGTTCCAATTTATTTTAATCAAAAAATGTAGGATTTTACCAGAGGATGCTGGGAGAGCTGGGGCAGGAGAACAGAGGGATGTCATGTAGCTCTCTGTCTGTAAGAGGGACATACAGTACATGATTGGTGCTAATTTTCTGGAAGAGAGTAATCTCAGTGACCTGACTGACTGAAAGGACAGACACAGTCAAACACAAACCTTCTCTGACTCCTTCACAGGCAAGTTGTTGGGTGCTTCGTGAATGTAAGAGGCATCTGAAAGAGGTGTTAAAATGAATGAAACAGCATGACAGACGGAGACATGTTTTGTTTGAGATTACATTTGACATTTTATTCATTTATCAAACACTTTTATCCAGTGCAACAGTGATCATTTTGGTGTTGCACTGTAACAACTGCAATACATTGGAATTGTTCACTTTTTGTCGTTAATTTTGTCCTGTACTAACTACAGTCACCTTCTGAATGTTTCTATAGATGAATGAATGTGTTAGTGAATGTGCCTATAGGGACGGTCACATTCACACATAAACACACAGAGACAAACAACAATAACACACATGCAACAATCAGGTGATTTTGTTTTTCAGCCATTTAGTTTTTATGTCTATGTAGCCCCTACCAGGACTCTGGGTATAGAGTACAGACATACTGGATCATGCCATAGTCAATAACAAAGCTGTAGTCACTGTGTACCATATCTTCCAATAGGCTACAGTGTATATCTGGGTGTCCAGGATAAGGCCATGTAACAGGAAAAGACAAACACTTCACTGGCATTGCTGAACTTGAAATTCTGTAAATTATTTGACCCTTGTGTCAGTGACAAATTAACCATAATAGGTTACTTCAGTATATCCTTGAGTACAAATTCCAATATCAATATAATTCACAGATTCACATCCACTTCTAGCCTAATGAATGGAATTGTATTAATTGCTTAAAACTTAAATGCAACTCTGCTGAACTCTGCACTTATTCAGTTTTTCACAATGTATGCTTCATGTTTTGGCTATCTGCAATGTTTGGGGCTATCTTGTTGTTATGACCAGTGACCTATGCACTTTTGTCATTCTTGGAAGTCGCTTTGGATAAAAGCACCTGCTAAATGAATAAATGTAATGTCAACTCTGTACGTTAATAAAAGTAGGCTGTTTAGAAAGTTTCTGTTTAAGGTTCAGTTTGTTAAAGGCATAAATGTAACATTTCAGGGATTTCTGTCAGTGTAGGATTTGTATGTCCAATATAATGCAATTAGTGTGATTCCTCTGTTGATGGAGACTTGCAGTCGGCCTACCTGTTATATGAGCACAAGGACCCAGAAGGTTCACAGCCAATGTAGTGAGAAGAATCAGTCCAGCTCTATCCATGATGATGTCAGACTCCTCTACACTGAAAAGCAGTCCTCTGTTTCTCAATCACTCACTGTCACTCTGCCTGTCTCCTGCTGCCTCAGAAAGTGTCTGTGTTTCCTTAGGTTGTCCTCTCCACTGTTTTATTCTCTTCCAGCCCACCCTTCCTTTATCTCCTCATCTGTCTATCTATGAATGACATCAGTGTATCTCTTACCACATGCACCTCCCCTCGCCTGCCCGCATGCCTACTCACTGCTCACCTGTGTGTCCGCTTTTAGCCTGTACAATTCACCTCAGACTGCGTAAGTGTCCATAGGTTTTGCAACAGTTTTACATAAACAATACTGAATGGGGTGATCAGTTCTTTGGACCTTTTGGATTCAATTACAACTACTCTAGCTGAGACTTGTATTTGCAATCAGGCACGTTTGAGTGTGTGTGTGTGTGTGTGTGTGTGTGTGTGTGTGTGTGTGAGGGGGCGGGTAGAGTAGGGTCCTCTACATGCAGGATTTGAAAGACAATATGTGAAGTTGTTGTTGGCGTAGCCATGGGTACACATGACCAACCTTCCCCCCCCAACCCTCCCACCATGAAGGAAAACATGTCTCCAGACTGAAACTACAAACAAGATAGCCATGCTGTAGCCTTAAGATACAACTGTTAAGTCATGGTCCAAAAGTTTCCTATCAAAATGGTATTTGGAATGTTCCAAATCAGTTAATCTACAGATGTCATAAGAGTGTTCTTACAAAGTGATACATATCTGTGATAGAAATCAGTGGGGGTTTATGGTGAACATAAAACTGAATGGGTGTGTCATACTAATTTGGTGTGTGCACAGATGGATTAACGATTAGATTGAGAGATTATGAGATATGACTGGAGATTTAGAGATTATGCCATTTTATAGTCCATATCAGTTTAAATCAAAGATATGTGAGCCTTGATATGGCATCTGGGTCAAGGAACACAGTAGGATTTAGAGAAATGCATCTTTTGCTTTTAGAACAGTGGGTGATGTACATTTTTTATGGGTCATATAAAGTACATCTCAAAGGTGTGTGATGGCGACGTGCAGGTTTCTTAAGGAGACAGTGCAACATCTACAGACATACTGAAGATATGAAATAAGATAGATGGGAAAAGGGAGTTCATGGGGAGGATGTCCAGCCCAACACGACATATTTATGTAACCATCAGTTGTATCGTGTTTGTGTTTTCATATCAAGGCAACGCATGTGTTCACAGATCCAATTTGTTCGGTTCAATTTGTTTTACATCAACAATACTCACTAAACAAATGTGCTATTAATAAAACTCTTTCTTGATGGGCCAGATTGAGAAGGTCCTGTATAAAGCCTATACAGAATTAGCTGGAGCCTACGAGCTCTTGATATTGATCACTGATATTGAGGTTGACATCAATAATGAAGTCTCGAAACAAAAACTTTTGCAATGTTTTGTTTTTCAATACAGAATTCCATGAGCCGACTTAATTTGCAACATCCACATTGCTGAATATGGAGAGGCATTTAACCCATATGAAAACAGGGCTTTATTAGGAGTTCAAGGTTCCTTAATCCCTACTGCACGGAACACATGGATACTTGACTCCATCATGTACTTGGAACTACTCATGGAACTGCTGCTAACCTGTAACCGTGATGAACAATGGGAATAGGGTAGGCCTAGTGCAAATGCATCGAGATAATTCGGCTCTTACCTCCATATAGCCAATGATTTATGCTGCATTCCTGACACCTTGCGGGTGGAGATGGTAGTAGTGAATCAAGTCAAACCGGATGTTGACACACACAGACCGAGAGCGCAGGAACAGCTGAGAAAGGACAACAAAGCAACGACGACGACGACGACAACCGTACAACTGCCTAAAAGGTAGATTTGAAGAGATAACAATTTAACATAAGCGGAGAGAACTTTGCGAGGGGTACACCTTGTGTTCCTATACAAGCTACAACAGTCGAAAAATAGACGCTAAAGATACTGTCACGAGATATGTTTATGTCTCACCTAGCTAGCTTGCTAGCTGATTAGCCATTCTGCCATGATGGCATTTCATGCTAGTCAAGATGACAGTTCTAGTATAGTGAAAATATCGTGTATATCTTTCTTTCTTCTTTCTTTCAATACATTTTAATGTCAGCGTAGGGACAATAGTTGTCGTAGTTTCAGTGTACTCTCCCATTAACTGTTAGTTATCGCTTTTATCTCCCAAACCCGGCTATGTGCTTCAGCGGGTAAGTTCCAGAAGCAACATGGGGCGCATCTTCCTGGACCACATCGGGGGCACGCGCCTCTTCTCCTGTGCCAACTGTGACACCATCCTGACCAATCGCTCTGAGCTCATCTCTACCCGCTTCACTGGTGCGACAGGCCGAGCCTTCCTCTTCAACAAGGTAGCCCCACAACATCCACACTGTAGCGTCTGCCTGTCGGTGCCAAACTCCCTAAACCACCCGCTTTGTGAAACAATTGCAATGTTGAAATGGTACAAGATTGCCCATGTTATGCCAAATACCAACTAGTCTAAACTGTGTGTCAAACACCCCTCAGGTGGTGAACCTGCAGTACAGCGAGGTACAGGACAGAGTGATGCTGACAGGCAGGCACATGGTGCGAGATGTCAGCTGCAAGAACTGCAACAGCAAGTTGGGCTGGATCTACGAGTTTGCCACGGAGGACAGCCAGCGTTACAAGGAGGGTCGCGTCATCCTGGAGAGGGCGCTGGTGAGAGAGAGCGAGGGCTTCGAGGAGCACGTCCCCTCAGACAACTCCTGAGCCCACACTGGGATGACTTGCTCGCTACATCCCCCACCACCACCCTCACACCCCCCCCCCCCTCCTGAAGGCCCTCTGCCCTATCCCCTGACCTCCACATTTCCGAGCCAAATCCCAATCACAGAAACAGACCTTTTGACCCCCTTTGGATTGGCTGGATCTCCTGATGCTGTTTTGGCTTTGTGTGACCCCCCCCTTTGCCCCACCCCTCAGAGGACTTCCTTCCTGAATACTTTGAAAAGGTCCCTCCTTTCCCATTCTATCGAGTTCATGCACGCACACACACAGACCTGTTAACACCAATGCGCAAGTTTCATGGCACACAACTTTGGTCACACACATTCACACACACAAACTCACAGGCATGCTACTTAAGAGGAAACATTTACCCTGCTGTTGTGTCACCAGTATAGCTGCAGTCACGGTAGATAAGTACCGGGACAAAATAGGATTGTTTTGTCAACAGATTCCAGCAGTTTATGCACTAGGACATTGGCATGAATCTTGTTTAATAGTCTTATACGATCACATCGTATCGATCACATCACTGCTAGCTGACACACAAAAACACCATGGGATATTATGTTTAATGTAGTCTGCCTAGTGTTGTGTTGTGGTAAACCTTGTGTCAGTGTTGTGTACTGCACCTGTCCGTAAGCACAACTCTGAATGTCAATATTTGGACAAGCATTGATTTAGGTGACATATTGTTCTTGCACAAACTGATGAAATGCTTTTGAAATGTCAGCCAAAAACCTCTGTGTTCCATTCTTGCTGTGTGAATCTTGGGCATGGAAACATCGTCTGAGGATAGCATGTATCAACTTCTAGCCTATTTCATCAAGCTGATTCTCTAAGCATGGATGCTGCGCGTGTGTAGTCAGGACCGACCGGTCGCTTTCTGACTTGTCAGAACGTCAGACCTCCCCTTCAACCCCCCCCCCCCCCTTTCCCGGAGCGTGTGAGGAGTGTGTGGGCCAGGGATTTCTCTCACGAATGCTTGGAGCATGGTAGACACATGCCCCAAGAGACCGGTGGCCTGCTGTGCTGGCGCGACCTGGACACAAACTGCTGCTCCCAAACCTAAGCTGTGCAAGGAAGAGAGGGGGGCTTTCTTAGCCATGACCTCCCTCAGTCACCTGGAGCCTGCCATCTCCAACCCTGCCCAGGCCAACGTGCATTCGGTGGACATGGGCAGATTATAACATTATTGCTTCTACTTATTATCATTTTATTATTAGTCGGTATACTTAATGTACGATTGTATTATTCTTAGTGAGATTTTATGGTTTGAATTGTTTGAGATGGCTCTTGTGTTATCTGTTTCTTGATGAGGTAAAAAAAAAAGCAAGCTTGTTTTTTTTTCTGTTGACTTTTGCCTAGATTTAATCTCTAGTAAAGATTTCTGAATAAAGTATCAAGTATTGCAGAATTTTGGTTCGTCCCAGTGTGTCCTTTCAGGCAGACGTTCATGTGTGAGTGTGAAAGCACTAGGGGGCAGCAAAATACTGAATAAAAGTATGCGCTTTTAAAGAATGTTAGCATTGTGGACAGTCATCTTTATGTTCCCCGACCAGGTACACGAGTTAAATGTTCTGCGTGAGATCAAAGGAACAGCCATGAAACAATGTTACACACCTAACATTTTATGGCACTATGGGTCTTACGTAATCATATAACACATTGTGTTTAAAAAAGTATGAGTGGATTCTTGTAAAGCGTTCTGTCATGAAAATTTGCCTTTTAAGTACATTTACTACTACCGTTGACACATTTGTGAAATCAGACAGTGACATTAGATGATCTTTAATTAAGTGAACATGCCCTGGCTATCTTGAAAGGTGTAAAGCATGCTTCTAACATTGTCAATCACACCTTAAATCCTTCCGACAGTCATTGTGTACTCCTGAATATAGACATGCGTACACAAGTGGGAGAACTAGAGAAGGCATTTACTGAAGTGACATGCAACAGGATCTGGATGGAGAGCTGCGTCAAGACAGACTTAGCTAACCTACTCTGAGACTCATTCAACACTGGATACAAATTATAGTTGGCTTTGGTGGTGTGTAAAATAGGCTTAAGGACAGGCAGTGACGAAGAAGTCTTAATCCAGCTATAGATATGACTGAGTCCTTGGTGTTATTTTTAGACCTGATCTTGTTGGGTGCTCTCTTGGAGGGTGTCTGGTTGGATGTTGAGTGTTTGTGTGCGTGTGTTCGGTTCAACACGGTCACTAGTCCTTCACTCGTGTAGAATCTTTCCTTAACGCATGCTTGACAACACTCACTCTGACACCAATCAGGTCCCCAGCTCCAGTGTGCTGGCAGGATACTGTGGTGTGAATGCATACTGGATATTCCCATTAGGCGTCCCAGAGAATGTACCCCAAATGGGAGGATACCAGCCAGGACAAACAGGGGAGAAGGGATCCACAGTTAGACACAGCTACAGCCACATCCCACCAACTCAGTTGTTGGGCACACCCACTGGCAGGTGTGATGAATGGACACACCCTGTGTTGTCCTTGGCTCACTCCAACTCTAAGCCAATCCATCTGTAAGCAGCCAACACACATGAGGTCACCTAGATAGCTAGGTAATCACCCCTTCCCTGCTCATCCTAATGCTCTGCATGCCACAGGCCAAGCCATGAGTCAAGTCTCAAAGGTGGGGAGTCTAGTGATGGCATCCAAGTTCTTTTTAAAGACAGTGTTTTCGATAATCCATTGTCTCTGTGATGCTGTTAGAAATGCTTTGTCATCATGGGAATGGGACACTGGGTGTCCAGGTATTTTGGGCGTGAGGGTCAGCCTTTTAAGGAGAGGGGCGAGAGGGCGAGTGAGGAGGATATGTGTCTCACTGGATGACGGCATGTGTTTCTGCATCGTGTCTCCACCCACTAAAAAACAGTCATAGGTAGACTTCTATTGAAGCACAGGGGATGTGTATAACCAAGAAAGAGGAGGGAGTTGGAGGGGTGGGGGGATAAAAAAGACCACTGGCAACGTGCTTGTATCCATAATCGGGCAGTGATTCATAGTTGCAGGGTGCCTATTTTTAGAAGGCTTGCATCAATCGGGAGTCTTCCACCCGTATTGTCACTCATCTATTACCAACTGTCAGCCAGCATGAGCCCCCAACACTTCCCCCCAGGATTACTCTGCAATGTATAAGACCAGACAGTGGGGAGGGGGGAGAGGAGAGACTGACAAAAAGAACGATAGAGCGGGGAAACAGAGAAAGGGAGGGAGAGAGAGGCAGAGGGAAAGGGAAGGATACAAAGAGTCAAAGGCAGAGGCCTTGTTCCATCAGCAGCAGGACAGAAAATAGTAATAGTTCCATTGACATCACTCCCCATCATGTTGCTAGGAGACGAGGGAGTCAACATTAGTTGCCAAGGCAACCCCACTTCACCTTCAAATCTCTTGCCCTCCGCATGTCTGCGGTAGTCTTGTGTGTGTCAGACAGAGTGGTGTTGTGTAATATGAGCGCTTGTTGACTTATTCACTGCAATAGGGTACACCATGATCCCTGCAGAAGTGCTGCTTTCTGCCTGTCATGGTAGTGCTCATAAAAACAGCTGATTATGTTCAAAGTGACATGACTCTGGGGGTAAGATGGCTGAGCGGTTAGGTAGTCGGGCTATTAATCAAAAGGTTGTTAGTTCGATTCCCATCCGTGCCAAATGACGTTGTGTCCTTGGGCAAGGCATTTCACCCTACTTGCCTCGGGGAAAATGTCCCTGTACTTACTGTAAGTCGCTCTGGATAAAAGTGTCTGCTAAATGACTAAATGTAAATGTAATGACTCTGCGACCATAATTCGCTTTTATTTCTGCTAATGCCTTCTGAATGTCATTTTTATCAGTGACAGTGGTGTCATTAACATAATAGGCCACAGAATAGATCTGGGGGTATATCCTGTATGAATAGAATGTCTGATTGTACCAAAAGCAGATATCTTTACACAAGCACATGCAGAAAAAAATACAGGGCTACGACAAAATGGGTTGAAACAGTGAATGGATTTATTCCTATTTATTATACAGCGTGACGGATAACAGTGGCCCGTTAAGATATACCTGAGGACGGTGATTGTTAAGTCCAGCATCAGCGGTTGATTGTATTATGAGCAAAAATACAGGAGAGGGAGAGAGGGAGAGGCGAGGAGGAGAAACAGAGATGAGAGGAGGGAGAAAGAGAAGTAGAAAGAAGGGGAAATCATTTGGGGAGAGGTTTTGGGGAGAGGGAAAGCTGCTTTAGAGGTTTTGGTGAACAGAAAGAAATGGATCATAGGTAGATAGGTCAAACATGCTGATAAGCGAAAATAATTCAGTCCGTCCATCACAGTGTGTAGAACCAGCCTCTCTACTCACACAGCAGGGCCTCGTGGGAACACAACTAGAAATGGGAAGTAAGAACCCAAAACAGCCTCAGCCGCATCACTCATGGGTGAGCGTTAACCATCAGAACAGCACATATACTTAAGACTTCTTTATAAAAAAGGACCCTTGGACCTGCAGCATGGAGGAGGCCTGGGGGACACCTGTGGCATCTACATTGGAGGGGACTGCAGGGAGACGAACCTAACCCTAACCAACCAGCCTCTATATGGCAAGGTTTCTGGGTTGGTAGGAGGTGGCCTGGAGAGAGATGGACAGGCAGGGGACGATCCGGGTCGGGGGTGGGGGGGGTTAGAAGAAGATCAAGTGCGGCCCGATCTCCTGTTTCCATTTCGCTTCCATATTTGCTTTTTGCTTTTTTTTGGCACAATCGGTGCAGCTTTCTCAGCTGTCGTTCCCTAATTGAGTTTAGCGCAGGCTCATCCCACGCCAGGTCCCTGGACAGAGGTAAAAAGAAAGAGAGGATGGGGAGAGGGAGGGAGGTGGGCATCAATTGGCAGGGGGCATTTTTGGATTAGGGTGTCCGAGACAAGTTTTCCACTCCAAGTCTGGTCCTCCTTCGTGACACCCGGGAGGTAGTGGGGTTACGTTGCCCGCATGTTTCCACCCCCGAAACCCCCAGCCAGCCAATCACGGTCTACCCCCAGTTCCTAGAAAGAGCAACAACAACAAAATCTGCTTCCCTAGTTTCCCATTTGATGACGACCATCGTTCATTTTGGCGTGAATCACACTGTCTGTGAGGTCACCTACACAGGCACCTTGGCACCACGAAGAGGAGCTACCCTGTCCTGACAAAGGCAGTCCAGTCTACATTCTACAACGGTCTCTCTTTACCTCGCAAAACGCTTCTCGACTTTGGCTCGCCTGTGCAAAAGCAGTTTTTTAATGCACAAAAAAACCTGGCAACACTGTACTTGACGTAGGTCTCCATAACAACCCAAGACACCTTTATGGAACCTTTATGATTGCTGATGTATAATGTGTGATTTTATATATATTAGGAGGGGCAGGCAAGTGATTGGTAGATCTTATCTTTAAAGCTGCAGACAGAAATTATTATTCCTACATATGTAATGTTAGATATATTTGTGTGAATGTAATGGTTGGGTCCCGGATTGTATAAGCATGTGATTGTTGGTAAGTGAAAAGAAACATGAGCATTTGAAATGACCTGTTTTTAGATTTTCAGGGTTAAATTGCTATAATATTATGACATATTTATAATTGTTGTTGAATGTATATGACGTGAACATAACACACACATAAGTGTTCTGAATCCTTATAAAGACCGTCAAGTAAAATATTGCCAAAAACTCATGTTCCTATTTTGAGAGCCAAACATAAAAAACATAAAAACCTGTATAGGGGCTTAAAGCAAAATTGTACAAAGACAGCCTTACTATATGACAGACGAAACTATTCTGATTCAGCACAGGTAAACAATGCTACACTTGATGTGTATGAGTGACTTTTCACTTGGACTCCTAGCATTTCAGTTCTTATCATTTAATCTAGTTGGCTTAACAATGCCTGTGAAAACAGTGACTCATTTGGCTACACTTACAAGGAGTCTAGATCAGCTATACACAGCACAGTATTGGAAAGGATATTGGCTAGAATTGTCACAGTATACACACAGGTTTTGTATGAGTGCCAAGCACTATGGCTCTGCTCCATAATAATAATCCCAATAAATAAATAACAAAACAATGGAAGAATAACAAAATAAGCATAAAAAAATGGGAACCAACTTTAAAACCCCCTTTAAAAAAAAAAACACATGTCTGAACTATGGCTGAACATAAGACTTGAGGAGGTGAAACTAAAGCCATGCAGGCCGGTCGCCCGCCCGACTACCCCGAGAGCGGCTGTGGACATGGAGGTTTGTGCGAGGAGCACCCAGCTGCACCTCAGGGCCCATCCCTGGACCCAGAGAAGCTCCCCCCCCCCCCACGCCCTCTGTCCAGCGCCCCCTCCCACCCACCCCTTCTCATCATCCCTCCTTCTTCCCCTCCAGCAGGCCCTTCTTCTTCCTGTCCCTGGCCACGGACGTCCAGTAGCGGTGGGAGGCCAGCTCCAGCAGCTCCAGCCCGCCCCCAAGCCTCAGCTGGCCCATGTACACCGCCACCATCAGCAGGAAGTAGACCCGCAGCATGGGCCACAGCCACAGCCCGGCCATGCACAGGGGGATGAAGCAGCTCCAGTAGAGCAGCGACACCGCCTTGATCAGGGACACGCGCAGCTCCGTCTTGCAGGGGGGCACGCGGGTCGGCCCCTCGCTGTGGAAGGCCCGGGGCTGGCCGGCGTAGAAGTGCCTGAGGCGGACCTCCTTTTCCGCCCAGCGCTCCTGGCACCAGGTGTTCAGCTCGGAGGGGGAGGTGGGCAGGGAGGAGGCCGGGTAGCGGCGCACGTGGAAGTGGATCTCGCGGGGGAACAGGCCCAGGATGAGTTGACGCTCTGTCTGGGCGATGTTCTGGGGGAAGGCGATCGTGATGTCGTGGATTGCGTCCAGGTTCTTTCCTGTACAAGAGGAACATGAGAGAATGGGAGATCATCATCAATATTACAGTTAATAAAATAATTAGCCTAAAGAATTTGAAGAGACTCCTCCAATAGATTATAGACAATTAACTATATATTATAAAGAATCCCAAAGACATATAGATTGATATTGGCCCTGGATGGATGCTTTGTAAAGGGTCTAAAAATCACACTACCATTGCACAAGGTTGCTCCTGTCAGAGTAAGACAGTATCGAAATGACTTTACCAATCTCTGCTGTTGACTCCATCACAAGCTTGTTATGCTACTGTATGGTAAACCTTAGCCTACAGTACAGCATTAGTCTCAGTCTCTCCCATATGACAGTACAATAGGCTTTGAGTTTAATATCTGACACCTGCCACCCCTCCCCACCCTCCTGCATCCCCCCTCCCTTCCCACCTGTCTTTGGGTAAAGACATGACGGCAGGAGGAGGTGTATTTAAGGCATGCTGGAAGAGAGCCAGGGTGAGCTAACAGGGAAATGTGATCCAGCAGTGGTAGTGGTGGTGTAGTAGGTGGCGATGAGGCACCAGTCTGACACTGGGGACAGAGGAGTCGGACAGGGGGGTGGCAGCAGGGTGGCAGCAGGGGGTTGAAAACGCAGCTGCCAGGAGATCTAACTCTGGCAGGCTTTACAGTCTTGTTGTATCAACTGTGTTTAACAGGTACATTTAGCTGGGAGTTCACATCATGGGCTGTTATGGTGTACCTAGCGTTGTTTTCATAGGGGTTCAATGGTGACGACAATCACACACAGAACAGTATTATGATGTACTTATAGTCTATGGGACAACTGCATTACAACCTTCCACTGATTTTTTAGTTATTCCCCCCCCATCACTGTTGTTTTAGTCATTGGACTGACCTTTGTTCAGTGTGTCCACGATGAAGGTGAAGCCCCTGGTCCTGGGGTGAAGGACGTACTCGAACTTGGGAAGGCCGTTCTTCTCTGCAAAGTCATCACTCCTTGCTCTGGTGTATTCTGCAGGAGCGGGGAGCACAGATGGGGGGGGTTAAGGGTCAGGCAGGGAGGAGGAGCTCCAGAGGTTGACATGAGGGGGGGAGGGGAGGGGGGGGGAGTGCGTCTATTTTGGTCCAAATGAGACCAAAGCCCTCTTTCTTAGCGGATTTACCGGGAATGATGAGTGTTTACCTTTTTTTTGTATGAGCATGTCCCCTGCAGACATGCAGGACACTGGGAGGGTGGAGGGGGTGGTGGTCTGGGGGGAGCCCTACACCTGGCCATCCCCAGAAATGCCCTCCTTCAGGGGACAAAGCTAGGACCTGTCCCATATGGCCTGTTCATTTCATAAAGTAATAAAGCCTTCTTTGATCCTGCAGGGGCCACAGAAATCCTCAGGGGGGCTTAACTGCACCCTCATCTAAATCCTATAGGTGTGTGTTGTGTTGTGTTTGTGTGTGTGTCGTGAAAGGGGGTCATCTTCAAGATGAAGATGAGAAAACAGTACAGCTATGAGATGTAATTTCTGACCATGGATTTGCTAGTAAACGTAAGCCCTGGTTTAAGGGGAAGGCGCAAAATCCTCGGAAAGAGACACACAAACGACAGAACATTCCTCCCAAGCAAAGATACAAAACGGTAGTTGAAAGGCTTAGGGCTATGCCCAGTTTGGGGCAACGCGAACAGAGGAGATGTATGGATGTAGGACAGCTAAGCTAGCAAGCTTTCGAACCAATATAACTTCACCTGAGGTGTAGTCCAGTGACGTCAGGCTGACAACAAAATGAGTTGGCTCATCCTCTCTTAAGGCTGGACAGGGACTTTGGCTTAGTGTGGCGTCTAAGGTGCTTTAGGCGTTAATGGTCTCAGTCTCCATGTTGGGACGCTGCCCTGCCCTGTTTCCCAGGAGCCAGTGTATTGTAGTCTTTAGCTCCAAGTTCCTGCAACCCTAATCTAGCTGCATTTGATTAAAATAAAGATTTGGTCACCATGCTGAATCAGGTTAGCCTCATCTAGAGAGAAAATCTACTCTCTGGGAACAGGGCTGGACAGGCCTTCTCTGTGTGACTGTTTGTTAGAAAAACTGATTAGAGGCTATTAGACTGACAGACAAACAGGAAATGATGTCTCCTCACCTGACCTACTAGTATAAATTATGTCAATAACAAAACATTACAGCAGCTTCTCTAACACAGATTAGACCTAGTCTTAGACCAAGAATAAATTGGTCCAATTGAATCACCTCATTTAATCATTGTAGACTAGGGATTAAACTTAATCTGTGTCCCAAAATTCCGGGCCAGTACATCATGGCCTACGATCTCAGGTTGTACGGGGAGGGGCTGACGGTTAAGGTGTGTGTGGGTGGGCACGTGTGTTCCGCGGGTTCTCACCAGTCAGGTCGGTTCCCTCGGGGAACAGCAGAAGCTGCAGGGGTTCTCCAATGTCGCAGAAGTACTCCAACATGTTCTCTATGTGTTCTCTGTCATCTTCCCACCGGCGCTGGACAAAGATGTAGCAGGCCACCTGCAGGGCCCAGCCTTAACACACACACACACACACACACACACTTCAGTCACAGCAGCATTTTATCTGCAACCCCAAATGAAAAAGCTCTATTCTGCTGACAAATAAGCACTTCTAAGTCCCCTGTGAGGTGTATGTGTGCGCATTTCCAAGCTACTCATACCTACCAAAGGCAGGCACTGCTTTGAGGGCGGCCTTGAGGCAGATCTTCTCCAGGCGCAGGTAGCTGTACCTGAGCAGGTAGCACCAGAGGAACATCCAGTCCAGACGCGTGCGGTGGTTCATGATGATCACACTGCGCTCCCCCGGGATGAAGCCATCCCCCGTAATCACCACCTTCACCCCAAATACCAGCTCCAACAGGGCCTGAGACAGAAGGAGGGAGGTGGGGAGAGGGAAGTGGGAGAGACAGGGAGAGAAGGGAGAGACAGAGAAGGACAGATAGTAAAAGAGATGAAGGGGGGGTTAGAGTGAGCCAGAGAAATGATAAGGTTTGAGGGTGCGGGAAAAGAAAAAGTCAGAAGTGAGAAAACAGTTTTTCTTTCCCTGCACACAAAGGCAATGTAACACGGCCGCTCATGAGACGAGCTGTTCCGACACGGACAATGAGGTACAGCCAGGCACAAGGCCACTGGAGTGAGAGGTCACAGCACAGCGTGAGGGCAGAGACACGAGGGCCAGGCTGCCAGATGACAGGCTCAGGAGGCACCACAGGGGGGACGTGCGGGGGGGGGGGGGCTCACCACAGGCAGGGTGAGCCAGGTGGCTATAAGGCGGTTGCTGATCCAGCGGTACCAGGCGGGAGACAGCAGCATGAGAGGCAGAACCGGTCCCAGCATGAAGATACTGCCGAACAAGATGCCCAGGAACAGGGTCAACATGAAGTACAGACCCCGCAATGACACATCCATACCTGGGAGAGAGAGAGACGGAGAAAGGTGGGCGTGAGAGAGGGGGTAGAGAGAACAATACAGATGGAGAGAGAGAGTATGGAAAGGAAAGACAGGTACACCGTCAATTCAACTCTGTGGTTCTGAGTCATCCCTAAGGACTGAAAAGTAGTCTAAGTGGGGGCGGGGGGGGGGGGGGGGATGTTGTTAACCATGAAGATGAGTGTGTACAGTACGCTTAGTGGAATTTTCCTTTGAGGATCCAGGAGGCCGGCAGTGAGACTGGGCTCAGGAATTGGATAAAGCTGCCCAGTCGACGCAAGGCAAATGGAATGATCGATTTTATTAGCGCGCTCATCCATACTGAACCGCTCTGCGTCCGCCGAGCCTCTCGAAACATTTCCCCCACAAAAACAGTGGAAAAACACGACGGCGACGTTCCTGCTGAGGGAAAGTAAATACTGAATCTTTCCAGAAGGTGTGCACTGCACAGTCACCAAAACCACGATTTAAAAAAGAAGACGGGTGTCTCACGTTTCATACCCTTGAACCGAGTATCACTTGAAACATTGCACTTTCGTCCTCAAATGTTCCATGTTCAGTTGACGTCAGGCTTCATTTCATGCTCAGTTAACGCTGTGTCCGAGTTATTCAAAGCCTCGTCTGCATCAAGAGCTCTTTCGTTTTTATCAGTAGCCTGACAACAAGACAGACATACCAAACATAAAAAACGAGTCTACTGAGGAAGCCATTTTCTTAACAGAGTTATGAGACCTTTGGATGCAAAACAACATGTGCTCACTGTGAGGACATACAGCTTATTAGCTGTGGTCTAGCCCTGTTCAGTAATATGCTCGTAGCCTACGTCCAAGGCCAACCTACCGTCCAAGTCGGTTATAGTGTCAGTTTCCCCATTATGTATCAGTAAAAATGAGTTATCTGACTGGAAAGGACCAGAACCATCATGATGCTTGTTAATGGGGCAAGCTAGGTTAGGTTAGCCTAGTGGTTCTCAACCCTGGTCCTTAAGTACCCTGTGTCCTGCATGTTTTATATGTTTCCCTGCTCCAACACACCTGATTCAAATGAATGGTCGTTAACAGGATTCTGCATAACTAGGTAACAACCCATTCATTTGAATCAGGTGTGTTGGAGCAGGGAAACATCTCAAACGTGCAGGACAGAGGACCAGGGTTGAGAACCACTGGGTTAGCCTATCTTAGCCTATGTCCTCTGACTGCCATGGTAACCATTGTAGCTAATGCAGGGATTCAGGCTGTCAGTCTACAGGCAGAGTAAGCAGGGAGGAAACGACCCCCACCCAGCAGGTGTTTCATTCCCTGGGTTGAACTTTGGTTCATACTACCCTGCCTCAATTTCCCTGGCTCTGTGATTGCACAAGCCTTCACCTCAAACCACCTCAGGCTACAGCAGCATCATGACACAGCAGGTCTCAACTCTGCAAGCAGAGTGGCTGAAGGAACACTTAACAACCCAGGTGTGTGTGTGTGTGTGTGTCACACTCACAGTAGAGTGAGGACATAGGGGTTTAAGGGTTTTAAACAACGGAAAATATGAAGCGTGAGAGAGGAACAAGCTGGTTCAGCACAATTGTCACACAATTATGACCTCCTGTTACAGATTTCTGCCACAACGTACACACGCACACACACAAACCAAACACACACAAACGCACCCTTGGGTGTCTGCTGGAACATGCTGGCGCATATTTTAAAAGTGCTGGCCCATTTCAGTTATGCACTGAAGAGGATACACATTTTAGGTCCCCTGAGAATGAGGTGAAAAGTGACTGGAACTACCGACCCAAAACAGTAAAAATGCCAGAAACTTGTGCTCCTTCCACCTACAACATCTCACCAGCCTTCCACAGGAGAACCACATTTCCATACTCTGGGTCAGATGCAAAGACAATATCATCGACTCTGCAGAGTGAGGTTTTATTAAACATTTGTCGGGTCACCATAGCAATGCCTATTTGAACACTGCTCAAAAATGTTAGCCAACCGCAATGAATTGATGTGCTCTTAGTCTGACCCTGTATTCTTTGGCAGTCTACCTGCATTCTTTCCTCTTAGTCAAGAACAGACAGACGTCGTTACCATGATGAGAGGTTAACCACATTTTGGCTTTATACAAGGGGCTATCTGTGTCCTTTCTCCGAATCCTGATGTCTGAGCTGCGACATGTACACTCTTCTGGAAGATTCAAGTGTCCTCCTCAGTGACATCTAAGGATCCATGGCCAAAATGCAAGCTTCTTTAATGTCAGCACTGTGTGTGTGTGTCTGTGCACATGCACGCATCTCTACCTGTTTAACGTGTGGTTCTTTGAGAGATAGTTGAGTAATCTGTCTGGCTCTGCTGTGGAAAACCAGAGCGGACTTCAACCCCTGGGTTCCGTCTCCAGCTGCTGGGCTCCAGGGTAATTGCTCTCTGCCATGATGAGCATGGCAGTTTAAAGGGGTAGTGGAAAAACAACAAGTCTTTAATGACTTTTTTCCATTGGAGCTCTGATAAAGGTCACCCAGATTAAAAGTGAGGAGGACAAATGAATACACCGAGGATGGTATGCACGAGAGCATACACACACATATGCTGGAGTGAAACGCGCGCACACACGTAGACACACCAAAAAGGCTGGCAAACACCCGCCTAAATGTGACACAGACACAGTTTGCATAGCCTATATTTGACTATCAGATCGTGACAGATTGCAAAGCAAGGGATCATATTTGCCACTCCAGAGACTAAACAGATGTCCCTCTGTGTGTTGAGGGACCACACTGCAGGGCCACTGAGCCGGACTGCCAGCCAGGACTGGAACCCGCACACCTATACAAATCACTTCCTTTTAATCACATACAAATGCATTATACACAAGGTGTCTGTGTGTGTGCTTCTATATGAGAGTTATGTGTCTATGTGTGTGGTAGCAGAGTAGCCTAGATACAGCAAAATATGTCCACTGTGAATGACATGTCCAAAGCCTTCCAAAAACCTAATTAAGTGTGGGTGTTTTCATGAAGGCAGAGGTAGGCCAGCCCTCTTTGCCTGCTCATTTTGCTAATGGACATCCTCACTGTGAGGATTTGTGTTGGTGGCACTGCCACCATCAGAACACACAGAGGATGTCTGTCTTATTAATGAGGTCTGGGTAATCTCTGTGAATAACAAAGTGACAGTTACTCAGAAACAATAGGGACAGAGACGACCCACTGAAGAATGTGCATCGCGGAAAAAGTAAAGGCAACCCACAGTGGCCTCATTTGATTGTCACACATTCCTCTGGTTGTCATTGCTTAGCCTTGCTTCAGGACTATAAAGTCCAACTTCCATGGAAGTCAGTCTACTGTCAAAATCAAAGAGATGTATTGTTATATGAACAGTACAACATAGGTTCCGACTGGACAATGACATTATTGTGACATGGCAAGCTATGTAGTGGTATAAAGGGAGAACGAAAATGATACAAAACACCAGCAGCAAAACTGTCAAAAAGTAGCTAAAAGTATTAAAAAATTGCAGTATACCAATACAAAAACACTAAAATGGTCACAGTTGTATAGATGCAAAGTGAAGAGTACTGATGTAACTCCTCCTGGTCCTAAAGTATTTACACTGAACTGTCTCAGAGCTCTTACAACACTTTGTAAGCCTTTGTACCCATAACTAAATGCTCCACCCTCTATTTATAGGTAGTGTTGCCGCAAAGGGATGTCAATCCAAGGTCAGGTTCCTCACAGATTAACCTGCCTGGTCTGGTCTTCTAGTTGTGGAAGGTAGTCCTGTCAAAGGCTACTGTCATAATGACTAGCCTTATTTCTCTCACAATCAATTGCAAGCACCATGCTGCCAATCTGTCTGTCAAGCATGTAGTAGTTTGAAGTGAAACATACATAAAAAATATAAAAAATCCATGCTTAGCAATGTGATTTACCCTAACCTGCTCCTGTGTATAATATGCTGATCATATGAACCTGGCTATGCCTTACATACTCACGTCTAACTGCGTAGAGATCATGACAGCAAGTGAGGGTAAAGGATAGGTTTGGTGAAGTGAACCTTTATGGTTTGGCTAGCTAGCTATATGTTTAACTGGCTTACATTTGACTTTCACTCTCATGCAAGCATTAATGCTACTTTGCATTAGTATTGTTGGCAACAGTGACAATGAGCACGGGTAAATGTGTGTGGATTTACTGTACTGTACCTCTGTACTAGCTGTGTTGTGTCCACTGAATTTTTGTTTAGGACCGTTTTAAATAGTTTAATAACTAGTTACGTCTTTGTGATGACTGTGAAATGATAACTAAATTATATCGTCCCACAAGTGAAGAATCTTGTAATGTGTGATGTTAAACTATTGAAAGTCATACTAGTTGGTAGTTGACTAGCTTAAGTGTAACCAAGTCATGGATAACTAGCGTAGACAGCTAGTATGAAATATTTAGGTACGTGCAACTTCAGAGCAGCTAGCTAAATATACACTGTAGCTAGCTAGCTTAAGAGTCACAGACCATCAAAGCATATTTAGTCGGATAACCGTTAGGCTAGAGAAGTCAAATGGAATAATGTTACCCACCTGCAAAAGTGTGCTACTTCCTTGTCAATTGGAAAAAGCTAGCTGGCTACAATATGCTAACGTTGCCTCGGAAGACCAGTCCGGGGAGATGCGTCCAGCCATATAAATGTCAACAACTTGGTTGCGACATTAGCATCTGCTAGCTGTTGCTAGCTAACTTCTGTGCTCGCAGGCTAAACGTGTTCAAGTAACGCGTTGGCAGACTCGCTGGTAAGCACTGCACTGGAATCTGAAGCCGCATTCGCAATTTTGTCGTTTGGTAGTGCTGACTTTACTCATAAACTATGATTACATTCACGGATTGATACCATACACCTTCATGTTTTAGATGCACGCTGGGAGCAATGAGCTCTGTCAACATCACCGATACGGGTAACCTGACAACTTCAACTCTCAACCCATCTGCTTGCTTGCACCCCAAAAATGACATCAATAGGGGACGCTGTTCGTGTGGATTAGATTACATGGAAAATGTGAGAAATTATGAAAAAGTATCTCTTCTGAAACTCTTAACTCTTAATGTAATGTATTTATTTAGGTGACGCTGATGTTAACATGCCATGTTTTGTCTTTCAGATAAGTCACCTATCAGGAAAAGGTGTTAAAGTCAAGAGTGCTTCATAATAATTAATACAAAAAATACAATTTACATTTATTCATTTAGCAGACACTTTTATACAAAGCGACTTCCAAGAGAGAGCTTTACAAAGGGACATAAGTCATGATCATAAACAATGACATAGACCCAAAACATTGTGGGTAGCCAAAACATGAAGCATGCGTTGTGAAAAGCAAATACTACTACACGATGATACATGCTGAATTCATGATCAAATGTCCCAACCTATCCTTTTAGAGCAGGGTAAATAAACTCATTGCATGTCATTTATTTCCGTTACCTACAGTCATGCTGCTGTTAAAAGTGACCTCAACAGGCAGGGATGTGTCTCTGATGTGTGTGTGTGTTTAGTATGCATGTGTTTTGTGAGAGAATACGTATGTGTATGTATGTGTGTGTGTGTTTGGAGTTGGGTGTGCATGTGTGGGAGTGTGTCAAGAGAGTGAAAGAACAAGAGAGAGAGCACTTACTCAAACTCAAGTCTTTTCCATGACCTGCTCCCTTTGGCATGCACTCTATCTCAGCGTCTGAGTGGACTGTATGGTTTTATCAGTAAACTTCTCAGGGGTCAGTGTAACAACTCAGAGAGAGAGAGAGCAAGAGCCGTGAAGTGGCCTCTCTGACTTGTGTCTCACAGCCAGTTCACCTATACTGGAGACACACATCGATCACCACACTCGCCTAGACACAAGATAAACATCTATAGGGAAGCACATGTCTTTCTTTACTTGAGTAGTTTGTGTAGGTTTTCTTTATGCATATTATAGTATATAAGTAGTAAACACATTTCAGAGAGGCATCAAAGATGGAGTCTGTGTGGTTATTGATGGAAAACAGTATGGGTGATTCATCACAATACAACATGAAATATAGCAGTGTTTCACAAAAAGAAAAGTAAATTGTTGAACCATTGCACCTGTGGTTACATGCCTGTTCCATGAGAGTGCAGTGTGCCATTTTTCTTTGTCTGTAAGGGGGGGGGGGGATTATGTCTTTTTTTGGGCATTGGACATTACGTCTTGGGTTGTTTTTTTTCAAAGGATTCTATTGATAGCAGTAAATGGAGGCTTTATTTAAGAAGAAATCTCTGCTGGTTTGTTGTTTTTAAACATTCTTGTCCCTCCTGACCCCTTGTACTTTTTGCCAGTAGAGAAGGAGGGAAGAGGGGGATGTCGAGGTTCAGGAAAGGGACAGGGATGATTTAACTCAAGTCTTCCTCCCTCTCACCCTACACTTCCCTCTGCATCTAAGTTCTAAGTAAGCCTGCATGTACAGTATATATGTCTCCCTCTTTCTTACTCTCCTTTGAAGAACTTCACACAACAGACTTGAATCAGTCCCACCTCTCTCTCTTTTTCCCTCTTTCTCAATGTCTCTCTCTCCGTCTCACTTGCTCTCCTCTTTCTTTATCCCTTGTCTGAATTGTCAGAATTGTGAGGTGAGGCTGTTTTTCCAGTCTCGTCTCCAAGCCAGGAGTATTAGGGGGGCATAAGCTGTCTATTTATATCAGTGACGCCCCATAGAAGAGCAGCAGAGTCTGGATTAGCACATTAACACACAAAAGTACACGCGTAATTGGACCCTGACAGGCACAGTGATCAAAGCTCAAAAACATCACAGACAACATGGCAGCACTCTCATACATCACCCTATTAAACAGAGGATGAATCTTTTAAGTGTTGGGAATCATCTGCCCAAATGAATATGTGGCTGTCTGAGTGCATACTTGGGAACGTCTGCGGATCGCTCCTTGTTGAGGGTTTGATTCCAGAGCTGCTTGGCACTGTATTGATGGTTCTTGACTTGGATGGATTGTGTAATCGTTACGGCTTTGTTTTGAATGGCAATCACTGCGTCTGCTTACTGGCCCCTAAGGGTATGTTGACTGAAACTCACTCTATCTGAGTGGGGGAAGGTGGAACAGATGACCATAAAAACATATCTCCTTCTCCTCAAATGGGGGCTATATTATCCTTTTAAAAAGCCTAATCATTCTACTCTGACATGTTTCCCTGTAAAATCACAGGTAAAGCCACACAAGGCAAATTTGAGGAAAACTAATTTACACCGATACCATAGTGTCAGAAAAGTTAGTTCCAAACCTTCAACTCATCTCACCTCTTACCTTATCTCGAGTGACCCAAAGAAACCTCATAAGCCACCACGTCTCTCGCACAATCTCCAGTGAACCCAACATGACCCTGTGTGACACCTTTGCTGCAGTACATTGTGCTCTCTATTTTAGACCTGCTCCATATCCACCTTCTCCCCTCTGTTGATTCCTCAATCTCTTCATCCTCCCTCTCCTTCTGTTCTGTCCCTCTCCACTGTCCCCTGCTCAGTTTGTTGGCAGTGCCAGCTATGTGGACTCTTGGTGTCCCGTCTCCAGACTTGTTATAAATAACTAAGCAACGTTTTCTCTTCATCTCCCGAGAGCTCCACGTTCTCACACTGGAGAAACCATGGGAAAATAATCTTTCCTTTACGCACACGGCAAACATAGAAACGCGAAACAACAACAAAAAATCAGGCACAAAAACGCACACAGTTACACAATGTACTGGTGAAAAACAAGACAAATGTCATGTTGCATTATGTAACCCCCACCGTGGGAAAATATGAAGGCACAGAGAAACAGAGAGAGAGACACACAGAGAGAAATGGAGAGACAATGAGCACACTGTCCATAGCTCCTGAGACGTGAGGCCTGGGGGACAAGAGGCCTGGTGGGTGTGTGAGGGGACAGGTTAGAGTGTGAGCATGTAGAGAGAGGTGGACACAGAAAGAGAGAGAGAGAGCATGTTGGTGTGGGCTGCAGTGGGGACTCGGAGAGGAGTCTTGGGTGAAAGGGTCAGGCTGTGCTGACACACTGGGATCAGTGGCAGATTGTTTCCACTGGAAAGAATTCCCGGAATGGGCTAGAAGAGCTATCAGTGACTGTGCTCAGAGCAGAGGACTGACAACAGTTTATTACACAACCACACACACACTCTATCTCTGTTCTCATACACACATTCAAACATGTAGCGGTGCACGCCAACGTTGGTGTGCGAGACACAATCCGTCCCTCGTCATTGCAGGGCTCGGATCTCACCCCAGGCCAAGTGAGGCCCCACTGTCCTGTCCACTAACATTAGCTTACACGGATGTGGGTTGTTCATGGAGCTACTGAGGATTTTGTAAAACACAAAGAGGAATTCAAACTAAAACTGGTTGATTATGACTGACATTTATTACTTTCTTGTCTTGAACCTGTGACAGCTTTATCTCTGGCAAGTTGGACTTAACCTGTGAGTGCTATTGTGGGGCCCAGGCTTGCCCTGGGTTTTGAGTTCACTGGCTGGACTCAGCAAGTCGTTGTTACTGACTCCCTAGCCCCTGGCCTCCCGCATGATCCCACGGCCCTTCTGCTTTATCAGCAGGCAGGTATATTAATAACTCCTTGTGCTTCATTTATTTTCCAGGAAGTAGGAAGCATGGTAGAATGTCAGCTCATTGTTCTCTTTCCAGGAAGTAGCCTTAAGACCTTGTGGAGATGCCACCTGGCCAATCTGAGAAACCCTCGACCCCTTAGGACTGTCCCCTCCCAACTTTGATGGACAGTTCCAGGTACAAGGTACCTCCATCAAACCTGACCTGACCATGTCACACTACAATACAGCAACAAACCTCCTAGGAAAGTTTCCGTTGTAGCAGTGACCTGAAGCCCCCCTGTTGGTTCTTGTGCACTGCATTGTTTTGTTTTTTACCCCAAACATTTGCTATTGTCATTTGAGGGATGGTTGTGTTGTCACATCCTACCTTTATCTGTAATGTAATGTATTTATGTAGCAGATGCTTTGATCCAAAGGAACGTACTTTAGAGGAGGGACTTCAACCTGGGAACTCTTGATCTGCAACTGAGATATACCCATTCCCAGAGTACAATGTTTATGCAATACCTGATTCTCACATAGCAGAGGGCCGAATTGCATTCCTTTTAGACATGAAATTATAACTATAGGTGTTTACATTAGCTAGATAGTGTCAACAGTATTCTTCATGAAGCTCAGAGAACATGCTGTACATATATACTGGAAGCTTTTCTGTCTTAAGAAATGCTGACACCTTCCCAGAACTCTCACAGTGAACTGGGGTCCAATTGGGTCTCATAACTCTACTAAACCTTTGCATTTCAATGTGCAATATGGTCCAATGTCACATTCTGTAAGAGCTCTAATATGCTTTGAGTGTAGAATGTAACCAAACACTCAAACTTCTGTTTTGTTAACTTTTTAGCATCCCCAAAAGTTAAAACCGTTAAACTATGGATGCCAAAAAGACAGCCTATAGACTGATCTTTTAAACTATGTCAAGGAGGTTGTGGTTCTGTAATTAAAATGAAAACGACATTGTGTGTTGATTTCTAGACTGATTATAAAATCTTTGAGTTACTGCTCTTTTCAACATCCATATAGTCCAAACATACACTCATTCAAATGAAGGATTAGACTAGTTTTTTGTCTCTCTCAACATTTCTAAATCCTGATATGGTTGGACCTCACTGGGACTGATTCAGTACCTATCATAACAGGTGTTTTTGAGGCAGTTAGACTGAAAATCATCCTCAATGTTTATCTTTTATGTTTTAGGATACTACATAGGAGGCCATCTACTTAGATTCATGTTTAATACATTTTGGGTTGTTTGATATGATTTTGGTCCCCAGGATAACAGGAGGGTTAAGAGTTTGTGATGCAGGGGAGGGGGGGGGGGGGGTGAACACAGGAAGAAGCATGCGGTCCTCTGCACTCGCTGCTATATTTAATCTATTCAGACAGACAGCAGCATAGAGCAGTGAAGGAAAAGGGAAGCTGTAGGCAAGCTATATGCAACAGATGAGAACTAAGCAGAGATGCTAGGCAGGAAGTAACAAGTTAACCACAACATGCAGGTGAGGGGGCTGAAGAAAGGGGAGGTTTCACCAAAGAGAAAATGAAAGGAAACAGTATAGCAAGTCTCTTAAAAACAACTTACGTTGTGCTATAGGGGTACCCCCCCCCCAAAAAAAATGTATTTGTCATCAGCGTTTTACCTTAACAGTGTATCCTAATCAACCATTGGACTGATTCTTGACATACTGAAATCAAACAAACAGGAAAGCAAATTCAAATGTTTATTTACAAGCTCTGCACGTTTCACAGAGAAAGTGATGTAAATACAAAACAAAATGAGTGATAACGGCGGCTTTTCTCCCTGAGCTTTACAAAAACAACACAGGATCAGTGAGGGACAGCAGAAAGATGTTCCGTACAGAGCCCTAATGCCATCCAAAACACTACAATACAAAGAAACACTGCTGACAAGTTTATATACAGTAAATAGAACAAAAATAATTTTACACATGTATAACTGACTACCCCATCAATAAGGAACACTCCTGTGACAATTTACAACTTCCATAAAGACAGGTTGGGTATGTTGAAAAAATATGAACAAACACTTTCCTCAAAATTGCATACAGTAGAAACCCAATGGCATCGCTTAAAGCAGGATCAGTAAGCCAGGCAACCAACTCCCTGGGGTTATAAGCAAGACAAACATTACAGGGGCATTCTTTAATATCAGAAGATAGATAACTGTTAGCTACAAAGCATTAGCTGTCTAGCTCATTGATCCTGACGTGTTGTCATACAACCTAAACACGTAATTGACACCATCTGATTTAAAAATTAGGAAGACTACCGCCAGTGAAAAATTGGGAGTTCAGATGTGACGACACGCTACAAGGCCTCAGGTATTGGTCTCTGAGGTAAAACAGTTATTTACACAGCCTTCCATCAGGTCTACATCCATTATTTTGTTGGTCATCACCAACCCAGTCCTCCTCTCTATCCAGTAATTGTCATCTGAAGTAGCTGTACTTGTTCTGTCCTTGCTAAGGCTGTGAGTGTGAAAAGGATGAGCAAAGGGGGAGAAAGAAAAAGCACACGAGTGCTTCAGTGCAGAACCAGCTTTGACGCCAATTCGTCACAGCCACCATCGCTGTTAGGAATTAACACCACATCAAAGTTGTTTATTTTCCAATACTCTACCCTATACTCCACCCCTCGTGTTAAATCAGTTACTCCTGTCCACAAGGCTTTGTTTCTTCCTGTCTGTCTTGCCTGACCAACTGCCTCCTTGTCATTTCACGGAAACTCTTCAAAAAGTACTCATCACAATGCACCATGATGAAAAAAAAGAAAAGTAGAAAAACCCTTGACATGCGCACAAACACTAACTTCTGTAGACAGACAGGGATGCATTGACAGCAATCAGTCATACATATGACATTTAAATGAATGTACTACACACAGGTATGGACAACAAATGCATGTGTGGGCAACACTACAGCAGTCGCATATGGGTATACAAGAAGTATCTGGGGTTATGGCACCAGCCATAGAGCTGTCCATGTGGCCTTCAACCATCAGTCAGATTGCACCTCCATTGTAAAACAAAAAGGGGGTGGTCAATCAGTGGACAATGCTGGATTTAAGCGTGTGCATCTTCATACCAAAGTGTAGATGGATGCATGTGGTTCTCAAGGAACTTATTAGGATTGTGGTTTCACAATCCTGTTTGCAGGTGTGGAGTGTCATTGCATGTGTGAATTGGCTAGATGCTTGAGTAAATTATGCTTTGGTGTCAAAGTCAATAAGAGTGTAAAGTGAGCAATCAGTTTTGTAGGGAAGTGATGTACAGCCTTGGTGTGTGTGTGTGTGATATATATATATATATATATATATATATATGTGTGTGTGTAAGTGTGTGTGAAGGGGAAAATGAAGAGCGGAGGAAGGAAGTTGCTGCTGGGCTTCTAATGCTGAGTATTCTGCACTGGCTGTACATTTGGATTTGTGCCGCTGCTTTCCTCCTCCTCTCCATCGCTGACGAGGAACTCCTCCGGAGGCCACCTCAGCTCCCCGCTCTCCACCTCTCCCTCCGTGGGCTCCACCACAATGGACGGCAGACGGTCCTTCAGTTTACAGCAGCGCTCAAAGTCAGAAGGGTCTGGGAATATCTAGGGGGGGACGGACACAGAAACAAATCTATGAAGCTCTGGGTGGCTGATTGAATAAAAGGACACACACACCTGTAGTCAATGTAGAACAAAAACATTGATGTGACCGAAAGTGACAGGATTTATGCAATTAAAATGCTGGCATGCAAATCAACACTTTTAAGTGACACTTCAGTCACCAACACCCGAGTTTCTCTTGCTTTTTATGCAGAATCAGAAATGAGGGTCATGAGAAAGTCACAAGCTGTGTCTTGCAGTCAGGCCTGGCCTGAAGATCTGCATGTCTGGATCAGAAAATTAACTCCCGTGAGAGAGACTGAAAGAGCAGTGAACACAGACCAGGCTGCTGTGATTAGTCACCAGTCGCAGTCTCCCTCTGGTTCGGAGATCGAGGTAGAAAAGGGCCCAGGGGAAGAACTCCATGTCCAAGAACAGCATTTATATAAAATAAAAAAAATAAAAAATGCTGTTTGGATAAAGTGGAAGAATATTTTTAGACCTGCATATTTCACTTGGAGACACTGGACGGGGGAAAGTGATGTCGCTTGTCTGGGCAAAAATCCCAGTGGAAAGAAAGCATTAGACGGGGCCGAGTGAGAAGGAGGAGACAGAGAGAGAAAGGATCCAGCTGTGTCCAAATCTCCCTGAGTGTCATACATTAGGGATGAGGGGGGGGGGGGGAAGGAATGACAAAACCTTGAGCGAGGAAGTGTCAGACTGACTGTGCGTGCGCACACACACACACACACACACACACACACGCCCACATTTGTGGCTGTGAATTTGCACCTCCTGAAAACAGCTGTGTATATGACCATGAGAGTATCTGAGCTACGGGTGACGAGTGTGCAAGAGCGTGTGCAGCATGATTGTGTGTGTGTTCGTGTGAGACACGGTTCCTGTTAGAATGGGATATCTGAGATTCTGCGTGTGGGCATGTGTGCCCCCATCTGAACGCCTTGTGTGCGTGTCGACAGCTTTAGTGTCTGCGTCTCCCTGCATGCGCTGCTGAAGTCAGCTGTGCGTCAGCACCGAGGGGAGTTGGCTAACGAGTGACCTTGCCTGTGGACCCCCAGCTCACACATGCCACAGCTTCACTTCCAGGGGCCGGGAAACCGCGACACATCACCAGCGATGCACAGCGACGGCTATTTTGGGTTGTAGGGGCGGGAGTGGAGGGAGAGAAAAAGAGGAGAAAGGGGGGAGGGAATTGTGTCCGTTTTGACTGACTTCAGTAGAGGGTTAGGCAAAAGCTACCTTTCCTAACTGACTGTACGAGGGTCCCACTGTCCATTTGAAGATGGAGGAGCAAACTAGCCCCTCCCCCCCTCCCTATCAAAGATGTGTGCCTTGCAGCTGGTGTCACTGTGGATGGTAGATCCATAGCCACCAGTATAAGAGGGGGGGGGGGACGCCTAACCACTACCATCCCAGTCAGGCCATGGGGGAAGAGACAGACGAAAGTTGGGCTAGCAGAGCAGTAGTGTAAATGGGGATGGGGGTTCGAAGTAGCATGCAGACCACATTTTCCTCTGAGTCTTTCCATCCCTTCCTTCCTTCCTTCTCCTGTGATCCACAGCTGGGGTGCAAACCATGACAGGAAGAGGAAGTCTACCTCCTCCCTCTGGGTCTAGTTTACATCCCCCTCTCCCTCCATCAGCTCCCTAAAGCATGGCAGGATAGTTCTTACCCCAATAAGGATGTCAGAGTGGATGTATGCTAGGTATGGGAACGGGTGGTTTAGATGGGAACTAAAGAGTTCCCTGTACACCATCTGGGCACAGATGACTTGGGTTGGGACTAGTTGGCCTTGGAATGGAGGCAGGGACTGAGTGTGTCCTACCTGGAAGGTGAGACGATCCTTGCTGGGGCTGAGCCTCATGTCCTCCATGGGGGTGCTGGTGATCATTACCTCAGTCATGTCTCTCCTGGGCACAAACACTGGGCTGCAGGAGACACTGAAGGTTAACACACACACACTTCATTGGTAGGAAGCTTCTGCATTACAGAATAATGGAACAGAGAGTGGAATTTTTGACATCTAGTTCACAACTATCTAGATCTGCTTTCCTGCAGTCGGGGAGTTACCAAGAGTATACCTTTTGAGGTGTAGGTGGTGATGCGAGAATCAGACAAGCAAGATATGTTCCACTGAGGCGATGTAGACCCTTAGTTATCAGTCTGGGTCTGTCTGTAAAATGTAAGGCCAATTGTTTAGAGAAACGTGACCACTGAAATGGAATGCAGCGCAACATGGCGTGCACTGCAAAACCGTGCGAGCTGAGGCGTTGTGGTTAATGTTACAGTAGTTAGCCTCGTTTTGACTCAGGATGAATTGTTTTGGTGCCTTCCATAAAGACAAAGTCATTGTGAAAGTGTGCAGTGGGCGGGCGTGCATTGCCCTTTCATCTGAAACCTAAACACTATTGAAAGTTTCACAGAAGTTTCCATTTTAGCTTGAGTAAAGAGAGGTTTATTTATGCTTTTTGGAATGCTGCTTTCCAGTCACAGCACTTCTGAGGGATGACTGGTGTCAAATGTGCTATAGGAGGAAGACAGACTATTCTTGGGGCCACAGATCTGAGAACCAAGATGGCAGCAAGATTCTCACACTATTTCAAGCGTGATGGCATGGTGGTCAGTGTGTCCACAGGCCCTGTGGTCACTGTGGCACACTGGCCTGGCTAGGAGGAGTAACTTGAATGAACAAAAACATTTAGTTGATATCTCTAAAAACGAAAGCTGCATGGTAAGCAATGTTGACACACTGGCAAAAAAACTGCAACACACCGAGTTGAGACACAAATTGTGAAAGTACAAGCTTTCAATACGCAACTCATGATGTTTGACTTTTCTCAAGTCAATCCCAGGCTTAAGGCTTAAACCCACCTCTACGTAATGTCTTATTATAAAAAGTTTGCCATAGCTTATTTTTGGCAACGTATTGCTGAGTCTTAGATCAGAAGTTCAGTTCTAAACAAAAGGCAGTGAGAGTCCCTTTATGAAGCAAATGACAGTGGCAAATCTGCATCATGTTGGCATACATTATATGTGTGTGTGTGTGTGTGTGTGTGGTAGAAAACTCCTAAAACAACATTCAGATTCTTTTCAGCTTGAGAGAGTGAGACTAGAAAGCAATAGAAGCTCAGCATCAGTCTGATCTATAGGGATTAAACAGCAGATTCAATCTTTAAATTGCTGTCAGTCCAATAATTGCATTTAAAGCCCCAGGGCTCCATTTTCCAACACGTCACTTATCTCAAGAGGTTCTTGTGGCCTAATGCTATCAAAACAGTGCACTTGGGCTGGTGTACATTCTTTAGGATAAGATCTTAATGATTTATTACATTATAGTACACTGATTTACTTACAATAAAAAATTTAAAGATCGGTTTAAAATGGGGGGGGGGGGGGAGTAAGAGATGATGTGGCGATGGATCAATACATGCCACAACATACTGCCACACCCTGGAGCGATGATGACCATCCGCTGAAAATCAATGTTTTCCATTTCCAAGTCACATACCACTTGTCCGATTGACTGTCATACAGGACTAGGAGGGCCTTGAGGTTCTCAGTAATGGCATTTGGAATGCAGTAGAACACTACAAAAACATAACTCTTGAATCTTTTTTTTTTTTGTAAGGACAAGCATGGGTGGACATAACAATGGCCGGGGATCTAAAAATAAAAAAGTTGACCAAGAGGATATGCAGGCTTCAGCGATGGAAAGGTTCATTTCAGCAGCGCTGCTCTTAAACTTCTTTCATCCACAGAGACGGAAGACGCAGTGTACGGGGGACAGGACAGACCAGAGCAGTGGAGTAGGAGAAGGATAAACACTTAGGCCTTGCCAGTCATATTTCTGCTCTGAGATCGTATAAACATCCTGCTCGGCTAAGAATAACAGAACAGCGGCCTAATAAAAAGGGCACAATGAGAAGGAAGTTGGAGAGTCCAAGTAACAGTTCACCCTGGGAGAGGACTTGCATACCACTCAGATCCATTACAGGGAGAAGAAGGGAGGCCAGGACGAGGATACACAATGTGGCAGACCTTTCTCAAACCTAACTCTTCCCTCCCCATCCTATTTGGCAGTCATGCTAAGCGTTCTGTAGAACCAACTGACCCCCGGCTTAGGTGAACTTTGGGACCACAGGAAAATAAGAAACTGACAGACTTAAGACGGGTTAACGCTCCACTGTAATTTTACGGACTGTGCATAAATTTGACGCAATCCCCATGTATGACTTTACACATTTTCAAAATGGCCGTGAATGGGTTTTTAACATGCCCGAAAATACATAAAAGTTGAAAAAAAAGCACACTCTGAACCCGTTTCACTGCAGTAGCCCATCAGTAAGTAGCACCAAACATTGGAGAACGTCTGCCCTGTTCAGACAAGGTCCGGGAAAAAACCAAGCAACAGTGTGAACCACGTGTAAGAGAAGGCAAACGGTACACAACACAAATAGGCCACAGGTTTCAGCAGCAGACATCTCCATATCCTGTCTGGGATGCAGTGTGAAAACTGCCGAGGACCCACAACACAATCACGTACCACGTGATCATGAACCTGCCATCATCATGAGGCCGTCCTCCACCTAGAGATGCTTCTTCCCACCTGCCTCACCAGGATGCTCTAGCTCGGTCAAGACATGGATGCCAGACACGTTTTTCATGGGCAAACAAACACTAATCCTGACCCATCCATAGAACCCAAGAGCCAGACAAGACTAATCTGTGCCTCGAGCTGGTATAAGTGTCCCGAAAGTCATGTGATTTTAAAGGGTCTGTGTGCACGTGCTTGGGTGTGTACGTGTGGGGGGTGTTTAGCACAAGGGCCAGAGAGATGATGAGATTGATGCCATTGATCTATGACTGAAGACACGGTGGGATTACTTGGATTTTGAGGTGGATTCCTCAGAGATGGGATATGGCTAATTATCGGGAACAGAGGTCACCGGAATAGGTCTTGTCTCAAGAGTGGAAAAGTGCACATCAAGTACAAATCAACCTTAATGACCTCATCACCATTATGGAAAGAGCAGCTTGCACTTACTAATCTCCCTTAATTACGCATTACAAAACAAACCGTTTAAAGAACTGTTCCATTTAGTCTTGTCCTCTTTATTTGTGTATCACTAAGCAATTGCCCTATTTGTTCATTCAACTTTTACTAGAAGCTGACATATCAAACAAGCTGCAACCAGAGCCCAGCAACGTTCTAAACAGACCCAGCTCCAACCAGGTCCTCTGTGTTGACAGGAACCAAAAGAGTCGCAACTTTGAACTCCCAATGTGACACCAAGCGCTAGACTGGGAGACACCCCCCCACCCACCCCATCCTCCTCTCCCGGTTCTCACTACGGGCATCGTAAATCTCGGCACGGCGACAAAGCCAAGGCTCTGACATTCCATACCAACACTGAGCTTCTGAGGATGCCAAGTCGCACACAACCAGGAGGTGTGTAGAGGGTGGGTGCCATGTCAGCACCCAGAACTGTAATAGAACGGTTGGCTCATGGCCATAAAACTAAGGGGAGCAGTGTCCCCCCCCCCCCCCTCCTACAGATGTTGAATAAGAAGATTAGACTACACCCCCTTATCCTAACCTACATGAAAGGAGAACCAAAACGTTATCCCTGGTTAGGGTTAACTGACTGTTGATGCATATCTTGCTACAGGCTCGCTCGGGAGCAGTTTTTGATGTGACCTTTGAGGTAACCAGTCAGTTTGACAAATCTACTTTGAGGCACACTATTATAGACTATAATGTGGCTCTCAACATGCAAAAGGGTTCCCCTTATAGCATCTTAGAAGCCACGCTTCTGTAGAGATAAGAACAGCACAGGGAGAGCAGGTTTGTGGTTTTACAGTGAAGATGGAGGTTGGGCCTATACTTCCTGGCTGAGAACAGACTGGCAGAGGTTAGAAAAACACAAAAGCAGAACAATGTCTCATCAACAGCTTGCACATCCTCCTTCTCAAAAGGAATGTACTTTCTATCAATTGGGGTTTCAACATCTGGTCTTTAGTACACAATTTGTCCTCACAGAACTGAGAAAATAGCTTACAAAGAAGAATCGAGAGACAACCTAGTGGCCACAAAGATATGACGCACTGACTGCATGAATTTAAACCGTGCATAAATTGACTCATGAGAACCAATCTTTCTACTGCGTCGAGCGCCACACCTGACGCATGAGCTTGGCGTCAGACTGAGTTGATGCCACAAAAGGTCAAGCAATTTCAAACGGTTGGCAGGTTAGACTCAGTTTCTTATTTGCCGACGAATGGCATTTCCTCACTAATACAAATGTAGCCTGATAGCAGCCCTCTGCCGATATATTTATTTTGGCATTTCATTTTGGATTTTAATTCCTTCAAAATACCTAACATATAAAACAAACATCGTTATAGGCTACATAGTTATATGTTATAGAGAAACAGTAGTAATTAACGTGACCTTTTTAACGTAAAGCAAGCCCACGGAACAAGTGATGAAACTGCACCTGTCACAACACCAATTGGAAACATTGGTTTAAGACATCCTTAACTTGTTTCTTTCTATTTTATGGGGTGTTATGACCGCCTGTGGAAACAAAGTGGGTGTTGCGGACACACGCAAACTAAGTAGGCTAATTAATGTGACTTGCTTCTCTTCCTTCATTAATTTGCACAACTAGCTAGGCAACTCTCCTTTGAATGCAATTATTACAACATAGCCTATAGGCTACATGCATTGTTTATCTAAATTATTAGGCTACATGGTTGCAGTTAAGTGACTGAAAACAAATATTGAACATTAGTCAAGTGTAACATGTTGCCTACTTACCAGTATATTTGGGGAGAATACACAGACATGAATTCACACCTGCAATTAATTCTGATGATCAAAGTAATCTGTCGGAGATCCGGTTAACTGCGTTCTTATTCTCCACCAACACTGAGTACCCGTCCCTTGAAAAGAAAAGCGACTTCGCAAAGACAAAATTGGTTGGCAACTGCAGTGACTTTACAATTGTTCAGCGATTTGTCCGTCTAATCTCTCTTGTATTGAGTATTTATGTAAGAGGCGTGTACTTGTTCCGCTACAGACACACCTCCTCCTCACGGGCTCGAATTCTTCAATGGCAGCGGTAAAATCACCAAGGACCAATCAGAACACATGTGCTTCGCACCCAGTGACGGTAGCAGAGATGAACAATTTCATTGGAAAATCAAGATACTGCAGCACTGTTCATTGATAGTCGCTAAGGCGACAAAATGTGTCTATGCTGAAAAAGAAGGAAAAAGTCGCTTATTCTTGTAATCCAATAATAGATTGTCCACAAACGGAATGTGCACAAACTGAATGTAGATCACTAGAATAATTACATGTGCAGCAATTCGCAGAAATATACCAAATGTTGTTTATAGAAGTTAACACGTTTGACCTTTTCTTGTCCGTGTTGAGATTGCTGACACGCGGGTCATTGGTGATACACAACAAATATGTTACAATCCGTCGAAATATGCCAAACATTTGAATGTATTTCACATTTTACAGTAGGCTACTTTATCTTTTCCAGGTCATGTGAAGGTCACATATTCTAATAAAAAAAAAAAGTTTGTCATACTACAAGGCCATTTACACCCAGCTGGGCATTGAAATTTCAAACCCCTTCCTCAACACGCACACTACTTTAAAAAATACATTTGGCAAAGGAGAAAGCTGGTGGACATGACTTTATGAAGCATTGGTGAGAACCTGCAGTCATCAAAGCATGTACTAAGGTCCATCAATGCCATCTGGTGGCAAGCGTCATAATACTCATGATCATCTAAATAATAATTCACTTACAGGTCAGCTTTTTGTAAGCCCCAGGTATGTAAGATATGGCTGAAACGTGTTTCCTATAGTATTTTATTTAGTAAAGCTCCTTATACACGGTTAAAACGGTAGCCGTTCACTTTCAAACAATATCAAAGTTTATTGGCAACTATAAACATGGTCCAGGCCTGATTCTGTGCTTCAGTCTTAGGCATAGATTTACAAGTATTTTACTGAGAAACATTTTTTTTTTTTTTAGTTATTCAAATTATAATATTTTTTCCCACCAGACTACAAGAGACAGAACATGACAATTCTATATTTTGATTGTTTGTCGTTTCTTCAAAATAAAATCCTTTGCATCAAAGACTTGCTCTTCTCATCCTCAGGATTTAACATACTGTGTTTAAGACCATACAATGGGGTTAATGAGGATGATGTTTTTTGTGTATATATTTTCAAAGCAAAATACAAAAAACAACAGCAAAGGGTAGAGTGTTGTAATTTCTACAATTGTACACGTATGTCAAGTTACACTGTACATTTCAAATATAAGAGTTCTGCTGTATTTTCTCCTGTTCCCTCTCATATCTTACATGCATATAGCCAGAAGTTGTCAGATTGCTTGCAGTGTTTAGATGAATCATAAAGGCTTGTAGTCCAGCTTGGACTCCAGTTTTTTGGAGTCCGCCACCTTTCGGACCGCCTTCATAAAGTCTTCCTGGGTTACATACTCGTGGTCGGCGCGGATGGCAAACATTCCTGGATTACAAGGGGCGTGGTGGTTGTCAATGCTTGATGGGAGATCACATCGCTAATTCACACAATACAGGTCTATTATAATGGATACCAACCTGCTTCAGTGCACACGTTCCTCAGATCAGCTCCGTTGAACCCATCTGACAGCTTAACTATTGCTTCGTAATCTGCAAAGACGTTTTACTCTAATCAACAGTGTGATTTGCATCCAAACATCCTCAGGGCATATGACAATTTATTATAAAACATTCAGCACTCGAATAAAATCTGTTGGACTGACCCATTTCTCCATGCTTGGTGATTGGTCCAGAATGGATCTTCAGAATGTCCATACGAGCCTGCTCATTGGGCAGTTCGATGTCTGCAAAATAAGAAAACACATAAAATAAAAGGGTTGCAAGCCAGCTCAAAGGCAAAGTTTCAACAAATAGGAATGGAGGGTGGTGGATGAGGGAGGGAGGTGGGTGAGTGAGTGAGGGAGGTGGGTGAGGGAGGTGGGTGGGAGGGAGGAGGGAGAGGGAGGGAGGTGGGTGGGTGGATGAAGGAGGTGGCTGGGTGGGTGAGGGAGGTGGGTGGGTGGACGAGGGAAGGGGGTGGATGAGGGAAGGGACGTACGGATCTTGCGGTCCAGCCTGCCAGGCCTTAGCAGGGCAGGGTCCAGCGTGTCAGGCCGGTTGGTTGCCATGATCATCTTGACTCTGTGCAGGGTGTCAAAACCATCCATCTGGTTCAGCAGCTAAGGAGGACAACAGGGGAGTGACTCACGGCACCAGTGGCTGCACAACAGAGCAGTCTGAGGGGGCTCGCCAATGAGTCAATGATGCTGATGTCAAAGCATGAGGAGGCACTGTATGTGTTACGGCTGTGAGCCTCACCTCCATCAGTGTCCTCTGAATCTCTCTGTCTGCAGACGTCCCCTCAGAGAAACGACGACCGCCTACACACGCACATTACAGAAGCAATAAGGGGGAGGCGTCAAGGTCGACTGACACCACCACACTTAAAATATTCTCATTGTACTGGTTTATACACTGAGGCTGTACCTATGGCATCGATCTCATCCATGAAGATGATGCAAGGCTGGTGGTCTCGGGCGTAGTTGAACATCTCTCTGATCAGCCTGGCACTCTCACCAATGTACTTATCAACTATAGAGCTGGACACCACCTGGAGAGAGGGGAGGTGGACGGCATGTCATCATTGATATGCAATAACAATTGATATACTCAAGAAGTCTACAAGTCTATAAAGTCTCACCTTAAGAAAGTTACAGTCAAGCTGGCTGGCTACTGCTCTGGCCAGGAGGGTTTTTCCGGTTCCTGATGACCATGAACATAAATAACAAAATGACACTGCATTAAACTAGCAGAACAATCAGTGGTGCAGCCCCTACAGCCTGTTGTGGGTTGACTAGGAGATGTCAATGTGCTGGAACTGTGAGGAGTCAAAGAGGGGCCCAGGGTGGGTGAGCTGTGAGGAGTCAGGGAGGGGGCCAGGGTGGGTGAGCTGTGAGGAGTCAGGGAGGGGGCCAGGGTGGGTGAGCTGTGAGGAGTCAGGGAGGGGGCCAGGGTGGGTGAGCTGTGAGGAGTCAGGGAGGGGGCCAGGGTGGGTGAGCTGTGAGGAGTCAAAGAGGGGCCCAGGGTGGGTGAGCTGTGAGGGGTCAGGGAGGGGGCCAGGGTGGGTGAGCTGTGAGGAGTCAGGGAGGGGGCCAGGGTGGGTGAGCTGTGAGGAGTCAGGGAGGGGGCCAGGGTGGGTGAGCTGTGAGGAGTCAAGGAGGGGGCCAGGGTGGGTGAGCTGTGAGGAGTCAGGGAGGGGGCCAGGGTGGGTGAGCTGTGAGGAGTCAAGGAGGGGGCCAGGGTGGGTGAGCTGTGAGGAGTCAGGGAGGGGGCCAGGGTGGGTGAGCTGTGAGGAGTCAGGGAGGGGGACAGGGTGGGTGACCTGTGAGGAGTCAGGGAGGGGGACAGGGTGGGTGACCTGTGAGGAGTCAGGGAGGGGGACAGGGTGGGTGACCTGTGAGGAGTCAGGGGGGGGGACAGGGTGGGTGACCTGTGAGGAGTTGGCCGTCTCACCTGGGGGTCCATAGAGTAGACAGCCTTTGGGAGGGATGATGCCGACCCTCAGGAACAGCTCAGGGTTAGTCAGGGGGAGCTCAATCACCTAAAACAAAGCAGCAGATGTACTCCCTCCTCTGTCCATAGATGTAAAATTACTCCCCCGGTATTATTATTATTATTATTATTATAATACGTGCAACATCTTTTTTTCTTCTCTTTGTTTAGATACCTAGCGATCCGGACATACCTCACGAAGCTCTCTGATCTGTTCAGCCAAGCCTCCGATTTCAGAATAGGAGACACTTCCTGGGTCTTCATGGGACATGTTGTACACCAGGGGGTCAACCTCTCTGGGTAGGTACCTGAAGGGGCACAGTCAGAAGACATAAGGCATCACACACTCTGTATAACCAGTACCGATTATGGTCAGAGGTTCTGAGAAGTAGAGACATTCCAAGGTAGTTGTCAAAGTGCAAGTGTCCAAAAGTATTTGAGAATAGGCTGAGTTACATTAGTTGCATGTGGGAACTTGAGGAGGGGAGCCATTCACCTCATGATGGTCAGAGTGGTCATGTCCAAAGCAACTCTTGTTCCTGGTTTCAGCATGGACTTGTCCAGCTGCATCAAAAAGGGTATTGGACAGGTTTATTGCTAACCAAATATTAAAGTTTATTGGCAATAGAATAAACATTTCTAGATCATGCAATATGACGACGAGTAATTACCTGTCGTCTGCAGCCAACAACATATCTTGGGCCATTTGTTGCTTTGACAATAACTGTTAATGTGCAGACACAATTAGTATAATCTTCTTTTTTTTTTTTACCAGACATGAAAGAATTGCATAGCTACATTGGTACATTAACTAACATTAATTTCCAGACATTACAGTTCAACAGTGATTTCCTGTAAGTATCAATTACTTCAGCACTTACATTTCTCCTCAGTCAACTGTTTCAGGACCTCACCAACAATCTACAGTACAGGAAAAACGTTAAATGATTAAATGTAGACAACAACACAAAGAGGTCAATCAGCAAGCAAGTGCAGAAGGTATTGGGGGTATAGTTGCTTACCTGTCCAACACTTTGCAGTGCTTTAAGGTCGTTTTCTGACTTTTCATATTGTTTTGTCTGCTCTCTCAACTGCTCACGAACTGTGTAGATAGAAAAACATAGTCACAAACAATGGTAGCCAACTAGCTTGGGAGAAAATGTAAAGTAAATGTAAATTGTTACTTCTTTTATCAGATTAGGTTGTGGAAGGCTACATTATTACTAGCAAGCTACTGACAGTAGCAGTGTAGCTACGTTACACTGCTCAGCATTGCTAGCACCATAGGTAAACAATCGATTAAAGAAGAAACTACAACTTTGGCCACAACACGAGAAGATACACGACATCAGAAATGTAAGATATTGTATTTAGTAAATTAGCCAGAGGTGACGGTCGCTACAGCACCTGGCATTGCATGCTAGAAAGCTTGCATGACAAAGCGTCTTCTTGGGCAGCAGTTGTGATGTGTCTTTCAAAAGCTAGTACGTTTTGTTTGAGCAACACAAGCTAGCACCTGACCAAACTATGTATTTAATTATCAACATCTACTCACGTTCTTTCAGACGCCCATCAATTTCTTTATGTTCAAGCAATTTCTTTCTGTAATCTTGCAGTCCCTTGTCTCTTGTATCCGCCATGACACCGGTGTTAGAATTCCGTTCCCCTGTTCCCCCTTAGTTGCGCGTGCGCGAAATCATGACGTTTTAGCTTGCTGAGGCACGTCAATATTATTTCTTTGGTTGAGCTGAATGTGATTTATATAATCTCGTTTTAAATTGATAAACGTTTGTCTGTCCCCTGAGGTATTTGTTAAAAAGGTCTGTACCCCTGGTCTTTATTTTATTTTGCATCTGTATAATATTGATGTTATTGTCATAAACCGTACTTGTGATGTTCCTATTCAGCTCATTTGTTTGTAACTTTTCTCATTGCTTGTTCTGTATTTCAGTGCTGCATAAAATAAAACATTTAAAATACTTTCCATGAGCATAAGGTACATTTCTTGATGTTGGTTTGTTAATTTACACTCAAATACAGGCTTAAGTATCGTTAGTTGTATTGCTCAATCTCTTACTGATGAAACGTATTACTGACCAAAGTAAAATACATCAACAGCATCACTGTATTGCTTTATAAATGATCATACTGTTATACAGGGGTGAACCACAGCATAAAAGACTGATGTGTAGATGATACTTAAAATAGGAGGGGGAACACATTTCCAAAGGCCTGCAGGTAAATATGTTATTCACATACCAGGACCAGTTTCCCAGACATGGGTTAAGCCTCGTCCTAAAGAGAAACATTCAATGAAGATCTCCACTGAAAACGTTCATTTAAAAACTGGGACAATGCTTAATCCATGTCTGGGAAACTGCTCCTTAGAATGTCAAGATACATTTCACATGAACACTCCTCAAATACTCTTTTGAGCATCTGAAATAATACATTGAGATTGCATCTGAAATGACACGACACTAACACTGAGATATATATTTGTGTAAAAAACCCCCACTTTAGTTCATTTGAACATTAGACTGTGGGGTGAACGAATAACACAACAAAACATACCAAATCAAACTTTCAAACTACCTAGACTAAAGTAAATACATTTTTAACGTGTAGGAGTTCATGAATCAGAAAGGGTTTTAATTGCCATGAAAGTTTGCACAGACAAGTAAATTACTTTGGCAGAAAGGTTGATACATTCAACATGTAGGAATAGATCTTAAATAAGTGGTGTAAGTACAAGTCTAACTATACAAAATGTGCAAAGTCTAATTAACTAATACTAAGGGGACAGGTATGTCAAATACAATATAAAAAAGCTATTATGTACAATATAAAAATACAAATAAGGTGCTTAGTGCAAATATGAAGTGGGTGCAAAAATGGCAAGGGTGCAATATATGGCATGAACAGAAAATACATAGAAACACTTAACAACTGCAATACTTGTGAAGAGAGAGGGTGAAAAAAGGCAGGGGGAAAAGACAGCAACAACACTACCTATTCCATTTGGAACCTGAGCCGCTTAACGAAACTGGTCACACTCAGCCGAGTGCCAAGACTGAAAACAGTTCCTATCACGAACCAAGCAAAGTCTCTTGCCATTACATTCTGGTGCACAACAAACTACTTTGGTTTTATGCTCAGCCTTTCGTTTCCGATAGCATAGCCAACATCTCCTAGAGGACTCTTCCAATATAGGAACATGGACTGTGTGGACTGATGGTGGAGGTGAAAGAGGGACAAAACGCTTTGGTGAATGCAAAGGGAAGCTCGCTTGAATATCGATCCCTCCCAGCTGACGTGCCAGGTTTTCTCTGAAATCTATCTCTGTCAAGTTCATTAGTCTAGACACATCCCCTGGTTCCGCATGCATAAGTTGCCATTCCTTAAACAATATGAAACTGTTTACTACGGAAATGTCTATGAAGTGGAAAAAAAGTGTCTTCCACCACTTATGAGTTTTTTGTAGGAAGTCATACGATTTTATCATTTGGTCTGACCTATCAACACCACCCATGTTTTTGTTATAATCACTGATGACAGTGGGCTGGGGGGCTACTTCCTTTATCCAGTTGCCACCATGTTTTACAAACCTAGTTACTTCAGTCGTGTCATTGGCGCTGTGGAAATTAGAGAGGCATGTGACGGCATGCGAGTCCTTCCACTGGATTAGAAGTATATTCCCCTCAATCCTACACCACCTCATATCCCCACGAGTTGTCATGCGTTCCCATCTTTTGACGTCTTTATATTCTGCAGGAATCTGTTTCCGATTTGCCTTGCATGTCCCACAGGCATTAATTCCCATTTCTAACAACTTCACCATGAGAGCTGGGGATGTGTAAAAGTTGTCAAACCAAACATTGTGGCCCTGGTCTTTGAATGGCTGCAGTAAGGATTCAACTACTGTGGTGGCCAAGTCAGTGTCACGCTGAACACTACTACCTGTGTAGACATTAAAGTCCAGAGTATACCCCGAGTCTGAGGTTGCAATTACCCATAACTTGAAACCCCACAGAGTAGGCTTGCGTTTCATGTATTGTTTAAATCCTGACCGACCTTTAGACTTCACCATACGTTCATCTATTGAGAGATTTTGGTTAGGCTGAAAAAGCTGCTGGCACTTTTGTTTGAGGTGGTCTGTAAGATAACGCAACTTCTGAAGGCGATCCTGATTATCCTCCGTGAGAGGGTCTACAACATGTAGAGCTGCCAAAATAGCCTTGAAGCGGTCACGCGACATAAATCCCCTTGCCCACGAACCCTGAAGTGACTTGGTTCCCCAATGACGATGGACATCAGGGAGAACTGAAAACCCCATGTAAATGAGCAAACCAAGAAATTTGTAAAATTCATTGACGGTCACCTCCGTCCAAGTTCCGTTGTAGCTGGAATATGTCGGACAGTTTAGGACGAGCGCCCACCCCTGACGATTTGTAAAGCGGCATATATCAGCAACTACAGCCTCAGTAAAAAACAGCATGAAAAAGTTCATTTCTTGCAACATCTTTGTGCCGGACCCCAGAGCCCGACATACGTTTCCTAAGTCAATACCCAAAGGACGTCTAGGAGTAAATGGGATAGGATTTGGTGCGTTTAAATCCGAGTCAGAGTAGGAGGGATAAGAAATCCAGTCAGGTTCACGCTTTGCCTCAGGATCAGGTTCCATCTCCTCGTTGTCCGTCTCTTCCTGGAGCAGTTCCTGGTCTAGCAGATCCTCCTCTTGTGTGCTCATGCCCTCATGAGCCACATCCTCAGCTATTGACCGCAGATCATCAGTCAGCTTCCTCCTCTTCTTGGGGGTTCTGAACTGGGTGCCATCATTTCCATCCATTTCTACAACAGAAAAAAGGTACAACAATTGGTAGCCAGTTGTGTTTTTCACCAATCCGTACACTGAACAAACAATCACCAAAAGCTGGTAGAATAACCACAGGGTTCTCCCCACCCCCCCACCCCCGGTCTGACAGCAAATCCCACCTACCACCTTAACTAACACATTTTCTGCGGGAAACCCTGAACCAGAATGTCCACCTGCAGAATCTGGTTTATTGCCCAGTAAATTTACACATACAAAGAATTTGCTTTGGTAAGTTGTTTGCATAACAATAAACATAGTAAGTAGATAAAACAAGTAATTAAATCTTTTTTTAACATACATTACCAATAGCCTACTGGTATATAAAAATGTGTACAATATGACTAAAGTAAATGAAGAGCCATATAGGAAAAGCAAAAATACACTGCATTAAGTTTAAGAATATGTGCAAGGCAGTATAACTTGTAACTTGAAATCTGTCAGTGGGATAACCCAGACCTTGTGGATGAGGCCAGCTGCGGATGGGAAGACGCCGTTTTGGTGGCGTGAAGTGTTGGTCCTGATGGATCGCAGCCTCCTGCTGTGGGGAGAGTGTCTGAAACAGTTTGTGACCAGGATGAGAGGGGTCAGACATTAATTCCTGGTCGCTTTAGGTCCCTGGAGACACCTTGGGCACGCGTACATTTAATGGCCGAAATATACTGCACGCTATTTACGCTGAATGGCTGCTGCACGTATACGGAGTTTGTTTGGTGTGTACCAGAGCCTGTCTACGGAGAGCCTGTTCATTCCCAATGAAGCCCCATTGTACCGAATTTGGTTGCAGTTCCACCAGAGTTCCACTGGGGGTGTTCGCGGACGAGTGCAAAATGAATGGGAGTCTATGGAGCTGGACTGCTAAATGTGTCTTTCTCGCCTGATTGTCATTGAGAAATCTCACATTTGATTGTAGTTTTTGCAAGTTCAACATGGATCATAGGTTGAAAGTTGAATGAACGAGTACTTATGTCTTTTCGATTTCTTACAGGGTGAGTCGTTGTTGCCCATAACACGCTAACATTCTGCTAATGAATGCTGATTGGTTAGTGAAGGACTGATTACGACCAGAGATCCCGCTTGATGGCATCCGAAGCGGAACCAGAATGTGTGAACATTTCGGCGTGGTGTTTAAAACATTAGCAAACCAAAACGTCTTCTAGCACGTGTATTTACAGGAAGAGCCTAAGCTGTCAGCTGTGTTGTCAATGCCTCGAGAGAAAAAAGGAAGTGACTCAGAGCTTGCCATAAAGGTGTATCTCTGGCCGTACAATGTGTATGACGTCATTGTCATTTTAAAAGGCTTTTTCAAATAAAAAAGCAACTTTTAAAAAATCTACCACCAAGCAGTGTGCATTTTCGTTGCCTCCAATTTCGATTGCAAAATTCAAATACTAGACAAAAAAATATATCCTGACAAAAGTGTATTTTGAGGGGTATGGTAATATAACGCTAGCTCCATAGACCTCTGCACTTGCCCGTGAGCGCCTTCATATGGAACTAGAGTGGAAGCGCAACCAGTTTAGAAGCCGGAAGTTGTGCAAAGTGCAATACCAACAAAAATTGTGGCGCTGTTTATCAAAGATCACCTGACGTGCTGCTGAATAAAATCAGGAAACGGTGAAGAAGTAGTAGTACACAACGGCGGTACATTTTAAAGAGCAAAGAATGTGAGCTGGCTAGCAATAAACATGCTACAGTGAGATAAACATTAACAATACCTCTGCCTAAGTTACAATAGTTATTGCTGTTGTATTACGTATTCAGTCACAACATGTTTTGTCGCTGACCTGCCTCCTATAGAAGACATAGGCCTAACTAAAACATCCGTGTTGACAAACCGTGGACAATTTGTTCACATACTCATTGTTCAACAATGCCGCTTGCGTAGCTTTTGCGTGTACACGTACGATAACTGGAGTTTACCAAGTCATTGAGTGTTTTAGCATTCCTAATGTTCATAGAAGTAAGATACTTATACCAAAGAGTATACTTCAGAATAATACTTACGTCGACTTGATGTTTTTTCGGCATTCCGCGACGCTGAGAACAACAACCTATCACGTTTTCCAGGGACTAACTATTGAGCAAAACAACTTACTATAGCCTATACTATACTTTAAAGGCTGTATTTGAGTGCAAATTAAACAACCAACATAACCAAAATTACCTTATGCTCATGGGAAGTAGGTAGGGTACACTAAAAACTAACACACGCGATTGTATATAAATCACAGCTCAACTAAGCAAAAAGAGAAAACACGAGCGAGCAAAGAAGGAGCAGGGCAACTGAATTATCCGGAACACCGGTGTCAGTACCGACCGTGAAACTAGCCGAGTATCCGGTTTTCCGATTTCGCCTTCAGAATAAGGGCATGGCCTCAAACAAATACTATGAGTGACATGAGGCTTTTAATTTTTTTGTTAAGTTTTTAAATTATGTCACATGATTGAGAAAGTTTAGACCTGCTCTTGTGCCCAACCCCTACTATAAAGAGGCCCAACTGTACTGTTTTATTAAAGTATGTGAAAGATAGCCTACATACGTGTGCATGCAATGAAGAACAATAGACAGTATAGAAATATAATGCAGTGTTTAAAAGTTATGACCATTCTAGTAATTTGTGGGAAAACATAATTTAAAACCCCATTTAGGATCAGTTTCCCAAACATGGGTTAAGCCTCGTCCTAAAGAGAGACATTCAAAGAAGATCTCCACTGGAGTGGGGACAGACACAGATTCAAGGAGTCGAAGAACAGGTTTAGCAAAGCGGTAAGAGAGGCTAAACGACTATTCAAGATACTGAAACACCAGTTCTCTGTTAACGACTCGGATTCTGTCTGGAGGGGGCATGGGCAGATTACTACAAGCCCAGAGCCCTCCACACCACTAACGACTCTCGTCTGGCCAACGACCTGAATGAGTTCTACTGCAGATTTGAAAGACAATTGGCCTGTCCTGTACTACACCTTGCCTCCCAAGAGACCTCCTCCCCTCTCACCACAGTGATGACTCTCTTCATTCAGGAGAGATAAGTAAACAGACTTTTCAAGAGGCAGAACCCCCGCAAAACAGCTGTGCCAGACTATGTCTCTCCTGCCACCCTCAAGCACTGCGATGACCAGCTGTCTCCAGTGTTCACCTACATCTTCACCACCAACACCTGTCTCAAGTCCTCCACCATCATCCCTGTGCCCAAAAAGCCAAGGCCAACAAGACATAGTGACTACAGACCCATCGCCCTGACCTCTGTGGTAATTAAGTATTTTGAGCACCTGGTGCTGGCACACCTCAAATCCATCACAGACCCTCTACTGGACCCCCTGTAGTTTGCCTACAGAGCCAACAGGTTTGTGGACTTCAGCTCTGCCTTCAACACCATCATCCCCGCACTGCTTCAGGTGATCCACCTGCAGATGGATAACAGACTTTTGGTCTGACAGGAAGCAGTGCGTTAAGCTGGGAACGCCAGTCTCTGACTCCCAGTCCATCAGCACCGGATCACCTCAGGGCTGCGTCCTGTTTCTTCTGCTCTTCACCTTGTACAACCACAGCTGCACCTCCAGTCATCTGTCTGTCAAACTCTTGAAGTTTGTGGACGACACCACCCTCATTGGGCTAATCTCTGGTGGGGATGAGTCTGATTATAGGTGGGAAGCTGACAACCTGGTGGCCTGGTGTAGCCAGAACAACTTAGAGCTCAATGCTCTCAAGACGTGGAGTTGTGGACTTCAGAAAGAATACATCCCCACTCACCCCTATCACCCTGTGCGACTACTCAGTCAACACTGCTTCCTGGGCACTATCCTCTCCCAGGACCTCAAGTGGGAGCTAAACATCAGCTCCCTCACCAAGAAAGCACAACAAAGGATGTACTTCCTACGACAGCTGAATAAATTCAACCTGCCAAAGACAATGATGGTGCACTTCTACACAGCAATCAATGAGTCCATCCTCACCCCCTCCATCACCATCTGGTACACTGCTGCTACTGCCAAGAGCAGACTGCAGCATATCATCCGTACTGCTGAAAAGGTGATTGGCTGCAATCTGCCTACCCTCAAGGACCTGCACAACTGAGGCGAGCGAGGAAGATTGTGGCCGACTCCTCCCACCCTAGATACACTCTGTTTCAGCCACCCCCTTCCGGCAGAAGGCGGTCCATCAGGATACACCCACTCACCACAAAAAACTTTTTCCCATCCGCTGCTGGCCTCTTCAACAAGGCCATGGGCTCACATAGACTTAACCATTGCCACATTTGCACGCATCATATTTGCACGTTGCAAGTTACCCTATTTGTATTTTTTACTTTTATTTTATATTGTATATCATAGCTACTTAACTTTGTATATTTCAATTGAATTCTAAATACAGCCCCTTAGTATTAGACTTTGTACTGTTAGTATAGTTAGACTTGTACACTACTATTCAAGATTTATGATCTCTATATGTTGAATGTATGCATCTTCCTGCCAAAGTTATTTCCTTGTCTGTAATAACTTTCATGGAGATTAAAACCCCTTTCTTATTCTTCTGAAAACTGTCTTTTTTAAGACTGGGACAAGGTCTAATCCATGTCTGGAAAACTGCTCCTTAGAATGTCAAGATACATTTCACATGAACACTCCTCAAATACTCTTTTGAGCACTTGTAATAATACATTGAGATTGCATCTGAAATGACACAACACAAACACTGAAATATTGTGTTAAAAAAAGAAACACTTTAGTTAATTTGAACATTAGACTGTGGGGTGAACGAATAACACAACAAAAACATACCAAATCAAACTATCTAGGCTAAAGTAAATACATTTGTAACGTGTAAGAGTGCATGAACAAAAGATACATACATGTATAAACACTTAACTGCAATACCTGTGAAGAGAAGAGAAGGTGAAAAAAGGCAGGGGGAAAAGACAGCAACAACACTTTTCTATTTGGAACCTGAGCCGCTTAACGAAACTGGTCACACTCAGCCGAGTGCCAAGACTGAAAACAGTTCCTATCACGAACCAAGCAAAGTCTCTTGCCATTACATTCTGGTGCACAACAAACTACTTTGGTTTTATGCTCAGCCTTTCGTTTCCGATAGCATAGCCAACATCTCCTAGAGGACTCTTCCAATATAGGAACATGGACTGTGTGGACTGATGGTGGAGGTGGAGGAGGGACAACACGCTTTGGTGAATGCAAAGGGAAGCTCGCTTTAATATCGATCCCTCCCAGCTGACGTGCCAGGTTTTCTCTGAAATCTATCTGTGTCATGTTCATTAGTCTAGACTTATCCTTTGGTTTCGCATTAATAAGTTGCCATTCCTTAAACAATATGAAACTGTTTACTACGGCAATGTCTATGAAGTGGAAAAAAAGTGTCTTCCACCACTTATGAGTTTTTTGTAGGAAGTCATACGATTTTATCATTTGGTCTGACCTATCAACACCACCCATGTTTTTGTTATAATCACTGATGACAGTGGGCTGGGGGGCTACTTCCTTTATCCAGTTGCCACCATTTTTTACAAACCTAGTTGTTTCACTCATATCATTCGCATTGTGGAAATTAGAGAGGCATGTGACAGCACGCGAGTCCTTCCACTGGATTAGAAGTATATTCCCCTCAATCCTACACCACCTCATATCCCCACGAGTTGTCATGCGTTCCCATCTTTTGACGTCTTTATATTCTGCAGGAATCTGTTTCCGATTTGCCTTGCATGTCCCACAGGCATTAATTCCCATTTCTAACAACTTCACCATGAGAGCTGGGGATGTGTAAAAGTTGTCAAACCAAACATTGTGGCCCTGGTCTTTGAATGGCTGCAGTAAGGATTCAACTACTGTGGTGGCCAAGTCAGTGTCACGCTGAACACTACTACCTGTGTAGACATTAAAGTCCAGAGTATACCCCGAGTCTGAGGTTGCAATTACCCATAACTTGAAACCCCACCGAGTAGGCTTGCGTTTCATGTATTGTTTAAATCCTGACCGACCTTTAGACTTCACCATGCGTTCATCTATTGAGAGATTTTGGTTAGGCTGAAAGAGCTGCTGGCATTTTTGTTTGAGGTGGTCCATAAGATAACGCAACTTCTTAAGGCGATCCTGATTATCCTCCGTGAGAGGGTCTACAACATGTAGAGCTGCCAAAATAGCCTTGAAGCGGTCACGCGACATAAATCCCCTTGCCCACGAACCCTGAAGTGACTTGGTTCCCCAATGGCGGTGGGAATCAGGGAGAACTGAAAACCCCATGTAAATTAGCAAACCAAGAAATTTGTAAAACTCATTGACGGTCACCTCCGTCCAAGTTCCATTGTAGCTGGAATATGTCGCACAGTTTAGGACGAGCGCCCACCCCTGACTATTTGTAAAGCTGCATATGTCAGCAACTACAGCCTCAGTAAAAAACAGCATGAAAAAACTCATTTCTTGCGACATCTTCTTTGTGGTGGGCAGCAGAGCCTGACATACGTTTCCTAAGTCAATACCATAAGGACGTCTAGGAGTAAATGGGATAGGATTTGGTGCGTTTAAATCAGCGTCAGAGTAGGAGGGAAAAGAAACACCATTGGATGCACGCTTTGCCTCAGGATCAGGTTCCATCTCCTCTTCGTCCGTCTCTTCCTCAAGCAGTCCCTTGTCCAGCAGATCCTCCTCTTGTGTGCTCATGCCCTCATGAGCCACATCCTCAGCTATTGACCGCAGATCATTGGTCAGATTCCTCCTCTTCTTGGGGGTTCTGAACTGGGCGCCATCATTTCCATCCATCTCTACAACAGAAAAAAGGCACAACAATTGGTAGCCAGTTGTGTGTTTTTCACAAATCTGTACACTAAACAAAGTCACCAAATGCTGGCAAAATAACCAAAATGTCCACCTGCAGAATCAGGTTTGTTGCCCAGTAAGTTTACACGTACAAATAATTTGCTTTGAAGGTTGTTGCATAACAATAAACATAGTAAGTAGATAAAAGAATGAAATATTGTTTAAACATACATTTACTAATAGCCTATATAGAAATGTGCACAATATGACTTAAGTAAATGAAGAGCCATATAGGATAAGCAAAAATTCACAGCATTAAAGGTCCCATGGCATGCTGTTTTTGGATGCTTTATATAGACCTTGGTGGTCTTGCACGGTCGTAACTCATTTTCTCATGGGAGGGCCAAATTATCTGGGCGGACCAATAGGCAGAGAAAGGGGAGGTAACCTTCCCCCTTATGACAACATAAAGGGAAAATTCCAGATCAGCCCATCTGAGCTATCATTTTCCCAAAGGCAGAGCAGAATACCGAGGGCTTGGTTTATACCCATCGCAATTTCTAGCCACTGGGGGACCATAAGCAGGCTAGGGGAACTCATACTAATGTTAAAAAACCTCAAAGCGAAATGTTCATGCCATGGGACCTTAAAGTTTAAGATGTCAAAGATAGTATTGCAGAAGAAGTGCCTTAATGTAGTGTCAAAGTCTGTCAGTGGGGGGACCCAGACCTTGTGGATGAGGCCAGCTGCGGATGGGAAGACGCTGTTTTGGCGGCGTGAAGTGTTGGTCTTGATGGATCGCAGCCCCCTGCTGTGGGGAGAGTGTCTGAAACAGTTTGTGACCAGGATGAGAGCGGGGTCAGACATTTGTTCCTGCTCGCTTTAGGGCCCTGGAGACACCTTGCGCACGTGTACATTTAATGGCTGAAATATACTGCACGATGTTTATGCATAGGCTGAATGGCTGTGTGTTTGGTGTGTAGGCTACATTGTGCTCGTCTCCAGGCCTTTAAAATGTACGCATATTCAAAGTGCAATACCAAAAAATAAATTGTGGCGCAGTATACCAAATATCACTTGACGTGATAGTGAAGAAGTAGTAGTTCACTACGGCGGTACATTTTAAAGGGCAAAGAATGTGAGCTGGCTTGCAATCCACAAATGCTTCAGTCAGATAAACATTAACAACACCTCCGTCTATGTTACAATGGTTATTGCTGTTGTACAACGTATTTAGTCACAACATGTTTTGTCGCGACCTGCCTCCTATAGTGGAAATTTAAAACATCCATGTTGACAAACAACAGTGAACAATGCCGCTTGCGTAGCTTTCGAGTGTACATGTACGAAACTGGAGCTTACCAAGGCATTAAGTGTTCTAGCGTTCCTAATGTTAACAGATGTAAGATACGTATACTACCTTAGAATGATACTTACTTTCTCCTCTTGTGTGCTCATGCCCTCATGAGCCACATCCTCAGCTATGAACCGCCGATCTTCAGTCAGATTCCTCCTCTTCTTGGGGGTTCTGAACTTGGCACCATCGTCTCCATCCATCTCTACAACAAAAAAAAGGTACAACAACCAGTTGTGTGTTTTTCACAAATCCGTACACTGAAGAAACAGTCACAAAAGCTGGTAGAATAACCAGAATGTCCAACTGAAGCATCAGAATCAGGTTTATTGCCCAGTAAATTTACACATACAAATAATTTGCTTTGGTAGGTTTGTGCAACAATAAACATAGATAAAACAAGTAATACAATATTAATAAATACATTTCAGAATAGTCTGTATAAAGATGTGTACATATAACTTAAATAAATGATGAGCCATACAGGAGAAGCAAAAATGCACAACTTTAAATTTAAGAATATGTGCAGGACAGTAATGCAGAAGAAGTGCCTTAATGTAACGTTGAAATCTGTCAGTGGGGGGACCCAGACCTTGTGGATGAGGCCAGCTGCGGATGGGAAGACGCTGTTTTGGCGGCGTGAAGTGTTGGTCTTGATGGATCGCAGCCCCCTGCTGCGGGGAGAGTGTCTGAAACAGTTTGTGACCAGGATGAGAGCGGGGTCAGACATTCGTTCCTGCTCGCTTTAGGGCCCTGGAGACACCTTGTGCACGCGTACATTTAATGGCCGAAATATACTGCACGATGTTTATGCATACGCTGAATGGCTGTGTGTTTGGTGTGTAGGCTACATTGTGCTCGTCTCCTGGCCTTTAAATGTACGCATATTCAAAGTGCAATACCAAAAAATAAATTGTGGCGCAGTATACCAAATATCCCTTTACGTGCTGCGAAATAAAATCAGGAAACAGTGAAGAAGTAGTAGTACACTACGGCGGTACATTTTAAAGAGCAAAGCATGTGAGCTGGCTTGCAATCCACAAAGGCTACAGAGAATAAACATGAATAACAACACCTCCGCCGATGTTACAATGGTTATTGCTGTTGTACAACGAATTTAGTCACAACATGATTTGTCGCTGACCTACCTCGAAGACATAGTTAACTAAAACATCCATGTTGACAAACAACAGTCGAGTATGAGAACAATGCCGCTTGCGTAGCTTACACATACGAAAATTGGAGTTTACCAAGGCATTAAGTGTTCTAGCGTTCTTGATGTTATTAAGCAATAAGCCCCAATTACGCTGATTTTAGAACAGGTAAGGGGAGTTGTTAGGCACGACGCGAAGCGAAGTGCCGAAAACCCCCTTACCTGTTCTAAAATCAGCGTAAACCACGGACTCGCGGGGCTTATTGCTTTTCTAAAACTGTTACTACAAATATTTGATATGGCTTCATCAATAAAAACAATAGACCTATTTAAAATAATACTTACGTTGACTTTATGTTTTTTCGACATTTCGCGACGTTGAGAGAACAACAACCTATCAAGTCTTGCCTGTTTCTACTCGATCTGCACAAGCAACGGTTGTGGGCCGTGCGCGTGGCCTGTGATATTTGAACATTTAAATTGTCATGGTATCCAGAATTTTTCAGCCACCTTCCACTTCAAACTCTTAGTTTTTTAATATTTTTCTTGTGGGAAAAGCATTTAAAAAAATCATTGCAGAGTTTTATTTAAACAAAATGTATGGAAGTAACAATGTATAGAAGCCAGGCATATTAGGCATTTTTAAGCATGTTGGGCAAAAATTGACATAAAAATTGAGTAAGTAAAGATTCAGACTCTGCAGCATGTATGACAAATTGTTTGACCAAACCAAGTGTTTTCTCAAAACAATGAAGTCGTGGTCTACCAGCCAAAAGCACCAAAAACGTTGGTGCTGTTGCTGCCATAACACAGTTGTCCACAGGGTGTCGCCGAAGTCTGTAAATTAATAATCAATTTCCCTGTAGGTAAAGGCTCTTACATCAACTGCTTGACATTTCAAAGCTCTGTAAATGTCCACATTTTAATACACAGATTGTGGAGCAGCTTGTAATACCCCAGTGTTTCAACAACGTCTTGGGGATAAATCGGTCTGCACACCTGCAGTCAGTATTGGCTTCTCTCCCCTCTAGTTATGGAGAAACGGACAGGGGTCCATATCATGGCTTTATTTCAGTTGACAGGGTTTATTATTTAGCTTGTACAGCCTGCAATGGTTCAAGGCAACAGAACTAAGGTGGGAGAAGCGATCCCGAACCTGCTGTTGGAGGCCGACAGTAACCAGAGCCGTCAGCTCTTTCCTCTCGAGAGCCTCGCGGCGCCCCCCTCAGTGCACCATGAGCATGTGCAGGCCGGCTGTCATGACCGCTGCCCCACATAAACAGACGCACATCTGGGCTGGCGGGGCACGGAGAAAGAGGAGGAGGGAGGAGAGGGAGGGGGAGCACCTCAGGGGAGCGGCCGGGAGGCCATGGCCGTGCGACGTGTAAACGGACGAGGCCCCTGAGGGGTCGGCCGTCGTCAGGCACCCGTCGTCCTCTTGGCCGCGTTTCCATGGAGGCTTAAGTTCCTTCCGCGGGGCTCTGAACATTCCGAGTGCTGCTTTTTTTGTTTCTTTTTTCTTCTTCTTCTTCCTCTTTTTCTTTTTCTGTTCATCCTGCACTACAGCCCGTTTGGTGTTATCTAATACAAACTTGGGGCAAGGGATGGGGCCGTTGCCATGGACTGCTTGCTGGGGGTAGAAGAACAGTGTCAGAGTGGTCAGAGGCCTAGTGGAGAGTGTCTGGGGGGGCTGTGCATCGTCCCTGTGCCCTGTCTCCCCTCTCAGACTGGGGGGTGTCAAGGCTGCGTCAAGGCAGCCCAGATCAGTTTTATTTGGGTTACAAATGGGAATGTTGAAAGAACACTGTGTTTTCATGTTGGTGTTAGGAATACTGTAAGTTTAGCTATGAATGCCTGTTCACTGACATGCAGGCCTGAATGAGTGTTTCCATGTACTGTACACAGTTCCTGTGTGTTTACATACTGTGCATTTGAGGAACATGCCTTTGAGTGAGATAGTATACACACAGATTTTGCTGGGACATTTAAAGAATGTCTGTGTGTTTGTGTGTCAGCGTGCGAGAATCAGAAAATGAGTGTGTGTTTGTATGTTTGCATGCGCGTGTGGTGAGCTGTTAGGGGACATCCGATCCCCTTTGCTCGCCGCACGCCACGCTTGCTTGCAGGTGGTCTGTCCGCGCTCAGGGGCCAGGCAGATTTAATATTTCATAGGAACGCAGCACGCCCATGGACGCCGTCATTGAGTCCACATGGCCGGCCGGAAAGCTGCTTTGTGAACACTTGGTTGAAATATGCAGCCTTCCAGGCCCCCTCCACCATGCTGCTCACTCAATCTCTGGGCCTCACAATTACAAGCCAGCCTCAGCTACAGATGTTGGCAGCTGTCTTTAACCCTCTAGGTTCCGCTGCTGTCTGGCCTGTAGCTCAGCGCTTTGTGTGTGCTTCTCTGTCAAAAGACAGAGTGTAAATGGTCAACAGTCGAGTAGGAAGAAGAGAGAGGGAGAACATGAAAAGGGGAGATGTAGATAATTGACGGAACGTAGATGTGGAATGAATGGGGGAAGGAAACAAATGTAGGCAGAAGGGAAGAGATTAAAATAATGAATTTGGGTAGAGTGAAAGTGAAACAGAGACAGAGAAAGAATAGGGATGAATCTGGGAAAGAGAGAGAGAGAGAGAGAGAGAGAGAGAGAGGGAGAGGGAGAGGGAGAGGGAGAGGGAGAGGGAGAGGGAGAGGGAGAGGGAGAGGGAGAGGGAGAGGGAGAGGGAGAGGGAGAGGGAGAGGGAGAGGGGTGGAAAGCCGGAGAGCTGACTGCTGCCTCTCAGCCTGAAGACTTCCAGGCGGAGTGTATTAAGCTGCTCCAGCTATTCCTGGTTTAATGTCCCCCTGCACTTCTACACAGGGTATAAACAGGAAGGCCAAACCAAACATGTTTATGATGCGATTGCAAAATTGGTTGTAAGGAACTAAAGTTCAGCTCAGTGCTTCATTTACTTCCCAACCGATTCCAGTGACAAGCCCACTCTCCTTTTCCCTCTCAGTGTTTGTTGTACAGAGCACATGAAGTGGAGTTGGCCAGTGTCCAAAGAGAGCAGAAGGAACTTCACCAGCACCATTATTCAACAAGGTCAAAACCGATTTAAATGTGGAACCACAGCCAGAGTAGGGCATCTTGAAACTGTTAGGAAACTATTCCGGATCTTAAACAGACCAGGGGGACTGTGTACATCTCCCTAATTGCACATGTCAATTTATGTACAAACGCTTGGTTTAGTCAAGCTCCTTTACTGCCCCCTTAGTTCACCCCCCAACCCCCCAACTGCACCCACCCATACTTAACAGACACGCAAATACATCCATGCAAGCATGCACGCATACACACCACTTCCGGCACCTGAGAATCAACAGAGCAGGTTGATACTGTGTGTAGTCTTAGTGCTGCAGCCAGCATTCGCTCTCTCTCTCCTTCCCAAACACACACACACTCACACAATGGCCAATTGTGGACATTGTGTGAGTCAATGTCCTCCAGGGAGCAAACAAGTCACAGAGACTAGCCATGTCCGTTTTCAGCTTTACAGCTCGTTAATGTTGTGCGGCTTCTCCGAGAACAATGGATTTATCTTGAACTGTGCTTTGCAGCAACTTAGCATGTCTGTATGGTATTAATCCAGCCGGAGCAATTACTCTCTCAAATGTTTACTGTACTGCCCTACTTTGACGTGAGCGGGAGACAAATTGAGAGCTTAATGAGGACCTCACACAGCTCCCAATGACCGATTCTACAACATAACAGGTGAAAACAGCTCCAAAATACTTTGATGCTTCGTTCCGTGGTCCACTGTACAGTGACCGCAAACTGACCAGAGCAGACGCTTTGCAGCTGTATCTAAAACCGAGAGGTGGGAGGCTACATACAAGCCAATCGTTGGTTGTTCATGGGAGAGTGACCAGAGCAAACAGTGAGTGTATCTACACGGGCTTCACGTGTCGCTTACTCTCCATGAGATCATTTCACACGGACAGTAGAAGGCTGAGGCCTGGTCTTGAGTGTGTGTGTGTGTGTGTACAGTTCTGCCATGTAAGTTCTTGGACAGACTTACTTGCTCGAGGCCATAATAAGTCGAGAGTGAGGAGATATTTTAGGGCCCTTGTCAGCCTACTACAGCTCCTTTATCATTCTCTTTCCCTCCCTCTCACAGAATCTCTCTCATGTGGCCTACCTACTCTCCACCAAACCGATGCAACCACAGGGCTCACAAGAGGAGAAAGCGTCTGAACTCGGCAGAGTATAATGTGCATGAAATGTTGATGTTCTGTTTGACCTCTGACCCCTGGGAGTTAATGACCACATCATAGGGACCTCGCTCTTCACTGAGCCAGGGGGGAGGGGAGATTGGGCGGCTTGAGGGGAAAAAAAACATGCTTCACCGACAATGGCTTCTTAGTCCTTGAAGTCGGCCATCTTGGATTCGTCTGCGTGGCTGTGTTTGGAAAGCAATCATTGCGTACCAGGGTGTACACTGTCACAGGATGAAAGAATGGAGCAGTGTGGAGCCAAAGGAGCACCTGTGAGCGGGGTAGTTTACAGGTCAGTTTCCGCTGTAGATTTGAAGGGAAGGGACGGCTGTATTTTAATAGTCTGTAGTGGTCACCTACTCTCCTACTTCTCCAACAATCCATCTGACAGAATATCTTGATCAAGTAACTTTTACCCTGTATAATAAGAAACACAACATATTGCATTTTAAAAACACATGGACAAGATATCCCCGATTTTAGTTTGAATGGTTTAAAGTAACCTTAAGCAGGACGCTTTGGTAGGCTGTTGACACCCACCCCAGGTAAGAGCAAGGCTATACCTCTGAACACTAGAGGGCAGCCTATTCAAGCAGGATAGGTGTGTTCATGTGCACATACACCGCCCCCCCCCCCCTCCCCAACCCCCACCCCCGCCTCCCCCTTCCCTCACACATATGCATACCTACCCCGTCATTCAGTGTCTTCAGCATCTGAGACCTGGCCTCTCGTGTTGGTCTCGAAAGGCCCGCGGGCGGAGTAGAGTGTGAAGGTTCCTGCAGCTCCCTGAGACATGTGGTCGATGATGCTGTCGCTGTATGGGCTGGTCCCGACGGGACACAGCAGTGGGGCTGACCTTTTCCTGGTCCGCAGGAAGGAGGGAGAGACATCCAAACATGTTCGCTCATGCCACGGGAAACACCGTTTTCCAAGGAGCAGTGGAGCAACATGAAAAAGACGGCGGGAGGGAGCGAGAACAAGAGACAATGGAGAAGAATGGAGAGAGGACTGGAGGGAGGAGAGGAGGAGGTCAAGAGGAGAGGAGAAGGTAGAGAGGAGAGGAGGAGGTAGAGAGGAGAGGAGGAGGTAGAGAGGAGAGGAGGAGGTAGAGAGGAGAGGAGGAGGTAGAGAGGAGAGGAGGAGGTAGAGGACAGGAGGAGGTAGGTAAGGACGAGAGAAGAGGAGGTAAAGAAGAACTTGACTGAATTGAAGAGAAAGTAGCAAGAAGAGAAGAGGAGGAGGTCGGTAAGGATGAGAGAAGGAGGTAGAGAGAGAAAAGGTGGAAGTAGAGAGGAGAATAGAGGGAGGAGAGCAGGAGGTAGGGAAGAGAGGGGTGAGAAGGGAGGGGGTCTGAGGGAGTCTGGTGGCCACATGTCCCCTCTGTAGCTGGGTGCGTGGTTATTGCAGGGTAGGGTTTCATGCTAAACATCCATGGAGAGGCTGAAAATAAACCCTGTCCAAACACAGCGGCTGGCTGGTGGAGTGGTGAGGACAGGCCCCGCAGGAGCCTCACACACACACACACACACATATAAACACACACATAAACACACACATAAACACACATGCACGGATGTACACCCACTCTCATTCTCAGCCCCCTCCACCCCAGCCTCAGCCCCCTAAACCTTGAACCCTGAACCCTAAATGGTAAACGTTGAACCCAAGACCAAGCTTAGGATCATATGATTTCAACTCAGTTTCCTCTTTATTGTTGTTTTTACGCTAACATGTCAGAAAAGCTGTTGTGAAAGTTTGACGACAGCATACCAGAGACAAAGTTCAAGATACCTGTGCCACTTTCACACTATGCAAAGATCAAAGTAGGTCTATTTAAAACGTAACCATTTGCACCTGACTGGCTCAGAAAGGCCTGAAGGATCCACCCCCGTTTGTAAAAAAATAAAAATAGGATAATGACGGTGACAGAGATGATTGTGTGTTCCTCCAGTCTGAGATAGACGGTATCCATGGCGGGGGGTGACATGAAGAGCGCTACATGACAGTAACACACAGAAAAAGATGTTAATTACCTGTTCCTCTTCTGGGAAGAAAATGTCAAAAGACAAGGTCAGTGCTGGCGGGGAGCAAGAGAGCCACATCAAACACGGAGCATGTATGAATCTGTCAGCAATTGAAGAGCTATTACTACAGTAGCTGTGCTGTGCCCTGGGGAGGAACCTGTCAGTTTACTCATTAAAGACCTCCCTTGGCTGCACAGGAGGTTCACACACACCTACTCACGTTTAGACACACAAACACATTCACACACGCGCACACACACACGGCCACACACCTACTTGCAACCATGCCAACACATACACACTTACGTTTACACATGCAAGCGCCTGCACACACACAATACAACCATCTCTACACGCTTCAAATAACCCAGGCCATTCAAGTCAGCGCTCAGCCCTAGTCGCAGGATAATAGGTGTGAGGGGTCGACTAAGTGTGTGTTTGTGTGTGTGAAATCATCTGTGAAATCAGAGACACAAACACGTCAGACCTCCGTGAAAACCTCACCTCTGCCAACTTCTGTGAACCATTAAAAAAGGATCAGCAACATTTCCCTGACACTGACATGTTACACTCATGCCTTCACCCATCCCCGCAACTCCCTCAGAACCCCTCACCGACACCGGAGCGTTGCTCCAGCACCCGGCCACACCGGCGGTGAGACCCACCCGCCATTGGAACCTCGATCCTGGGTTTTCTCAAGGGCTTGTTGGCTTGTTGGTCCAGACTGCCACGGAGGAGTTGTGTCGTATCATGTCGTGCAGTGAACCTGTCTGTCTTCTGTCAGGCTGCTGTCACACACACATCTACCCCATCAATACCCCCCCCCCCACCTCTTCTGTCCCACCTCCCACCTAGGTCTGCCTGCTCTGAACACACATGTTTTGATAGCTGACGGCCATGTCAGGAGTCAAGTAGAGCCTCTTAAAAAGTGGCCTGGGGGCAAGGGTCGCACACTAATGAGTAAAAGCTTTTTCTTTCTTTGTTGGCAGGAGGGGGGGGGCATGAGGAAATGTGCTCACTAGGTGGTGGAGCAGGGTGAGGCTGGAGGCTGGCAAAGGAGGGAGGGATGGAGGGAGGGAGAGAATGTGTGAAGGGATGGGTGGAGGGGTACGGTGGGTGGGGTTTCAGGGGTGAGAAGGTGAGGGGGGGGGGGCAGGATGTGGGGAGGCGGGCAGGGGATGAGGTCTCAGTTGGGGGGTAGGGGGGTAGGGGGGGGTAATGATAAACAGTGTTTGTCTGGAAAAGAAGAGGTAAAACACAGAGAAGAACGGGGGAGCGTTCCTCAAGGCCCCACCAAAAACAAATACTGACACCCTCCCCTTTTCGGTGGAAATACACCTTCCCTGCCTCTACTTGTTGATTCTGTGAATGTTTGTAGCGGCTTCACCCCGACTGCCGTATCTCGTCAGATCAGTGGTGACATGGAGGGAGAAAGGAGGAACCAGACAGACGGAGGAGGAGAGAAGAGGAAGGAGGAGGACGTGGACTCCTCAAGGACAACGATGAGGCATCTGCAGTTGGATCTCCCACTTTGCTGGGATTCAATCACACATCAACTTTCCGTCGATATGTCTGTCTGTCTGCCTGTCCGCTTGTCCGTCCGTCTTTCCTCGTTCCTGTAGTGATTTTGTACGTCAGCAAATACCCCCCCCCCCCCCCCCCTTCTGGCCCGGCCTCCTTTCTCTCTCTTTGTTGCAGGGGCTTGTTATGGCCAGACGGCCTGACCCTGACACACTGAAATGGATTCACAAGAAATACCCCGTGCCCCCTGGCTCTTTCTGTGTTCTGGTCGGCCCAAGGCCCGGGCAGGGCGGTATATTACAAGCTGTGTTGAGAGGGAAGAAAGAGGAGAGAGGATGAAGTGGGATAGAGAAAGAAAGAAAGAACGAAAGACAAGAAAACGAGAGAGTGAGAGAGAGAGAGAAAGAAAGAAGAATGCCCGTCCTTGTGTTAGGAGAGTTAACCTTTACTGCTGCAGAGTGCTAAGAGACTCTCTTTGTTCCCCCCACTTGTCTGATCTGGCCTGTCCTCGGTGGTCAAGAGGTGTGTGTGTGTGGTGAGTGTGTGTAGAGTGTGTGTAGTGCTGGTGTGGGGGCTGTTTGAAGCATGTCTGATGGTTCCTCTGGTGATCTCCAGGAAGTGTGTGTCTGTGCATTGAACAAGCTCCTCCAGATGTCGCGATTCCGAGGTCTGTGTCGGTGTGTGTGTGTGTGTTTGTGTGTGGGTGTGTGCATCCATAAACGTGTCGGAGCATGCTCTTCTTAGTGTGTCTGTGTCTCTGAATGCTTGCGTAGGTGTAGCCGTTGGTGGCAAGATGCTGCAATGAAGGATGGGTCCACCGTTGATGTTGAAGTCAATAAAGATAACAATAACAGGCCATGAACTAGAATGGAGAGTCTGGCCCAACTGACATAGCTGTTTATCCCATTGTTCCCACATTCCTTAACTCTTTCTCCAGACTCATGGCTTTGTGATAGGTCTCATCATGTAGGAATTTTGTCTTGTTCTCCATTTTCATCAAGTCAGCCATGTTGGCCGTTGCTCCAGGGCAGGTTGTGAGATCTGAGTGGCCCCCTCTTTCCTCATCCTGTCTCTTCCCTTGGATAACAGGGCTCTCTGGGTGCTGGTCCCTGGGTACCTTCCAACATTTATATCCCCATGTAGCCACAGCTCCAGCCCCCATCTCCAGCCCCAGTGCTGGGCACAGCGTCAACCCCAGCCCCAGCTCCCGGTCTCAGCCCCAGCTCAAGCCCCGGGCCCCGGCCTGACTTTAATAGGCCCTCACTCAATACCGCCCATTCATCGCTGTGCTAATTAGCTTCGGAAGGGCATAAAGTTACACCAACAGGAAATGGTTCACTCCTCGGCCCGCCATATTGCACCTGATCTGCTAATACCGGCTTCCTCCCTCATAGCAAGGCTGTGGCCCAAGTTAGGGTGATAAAAACCGAGTAACCAAACGGGAGATATTTGCTTTGGGAAAAACGACAAATTCTCTCCCTTTTATAAATCCTCTGGGACAGGCTGTAGATCCAGTGTCCCCCCCTCTCTGTCTTTACAGCTTCCTGTGAAAGGGGAACAGTACACGGTTTGTGGATGTAAACACCTGTGAAGGAGGGAAAAAAGACATCAATGTGTTTTTTGTGAGGCTACTCACAAAATGCTGGGGGGGGGACGGGGGACAATGAGAGATTGAAAAGCACAGGAAAGGGTGCAGGTAAATACCTGCATGTCCTCCTCACCAAGGGGGCAGGACAATGAGACCGTTGGACGTGGATCTGAATGTGTGTTTGTGTGCGTGTGTGTGTGTGTGTGTGTGCCTGCATGTGGACACGTTTGTGTGTGTGTGTCTGCACGTATATGTAGGCTACAGGCCGATCCTGACCATTCTTCACCAGGTTGCTTATCTTCATGTGATCGTCTGACGTGTTCTCTCCATTTCTCATCGGAGTCAGAGTTTAGCCAGAGGCCTCAGCTCTGCTAGCAAGGACCAGAGTGCAGCCTAAATCCCCAGCTATCCAACTGACAACCTGATCAAAGACAATAGAAATCTCTTTAATTTCCCCCCATTTCTCTCTTCTTCCTTTCTTCATCCCTGTAACCCCTCGGCTGTCTCCAATGAGGAAAGATTGGTTCTCTCAAAAAGTTCAATTTAAAATGTTTTTGTCATTGCATGCCTGCGAGCCAACAAGGAAAAAACTTCAAATTCCCGATCTGGTAATGGAGTTGTTGTCCTCAGAAGACCTCCATCTACCTACATTTGTGAGGATTTAGCGTGTATGTACATCCCCTTGATTTATTTTTTTTCATTTCCTGGTTGTTTGTGTGTTTCTTTGTGTGTGTTTTTCATCCATGTGTAAGTGTGTCTGGTGGTCCGTGTGGGTGTGTGTGTACATGAATGTGTTTGAATGTGTTTCCCACATTTCCCACCAGCAATAAGGTAGCCTGTACATTCCAAACCCCCTCCACTTCTGAAGAGCCACACTTGAGCTGTGACCTCATTTGGGAGGCGAGCACCTGTGGAGAGCAAACAATTATCCCATTAGTGCTAAGAGGGCTGGCCCTACTCACCTGTCTGCGCTGACTCCACCTGGCCCACCTGCCCCCCCCTTCTTCTCTACCCCCCCCCCCCCCCTCCGATGGGTATTGGTTCCTCCCAGCTCCCACATCAGAGGCTTGCAGGGTCCCAAGTACCTGGGAGGTGTGGTAAGGTTGCTACCCTGGTTGACAGGGCTCAGACAAAAAGGGCCTTCACGGCGGAGACAGGCGGGGTGCAGCCCACACACACCTGGACGGACGGTTGAATCACAGGGAGGCTTGCCGCTCTTTAAAGCCACCCCTCCCACCTGGGCTCGCCACGGAGGGAGAAGGAAGGGCGGAGGGTGGTGGCGGTGGCGGTGGCGGTGGCGATGTAACGCGCACACATTGTTGTTGCAAGAGTTCAAGTGTTGAACTGAAATTCACTGAAATTTCGCCACTGAAATTTTACTCGTGTCAGGGTAAGAGATTGCACGCGGATCCACTCACGCTCGCGAACCAGCCAAAGTAACACACACACACACACGCACGTACACACTCACCCACCCACTCAGTCTCTCTCTCTATGGCTGGGAACTTGGGTGCTGAGCTGCTGTAGGAGCTGTTTGAAGCCAGCTGTCACAACCTGACAGCCTGTTGTTTTAGAGGCCTTTGGTATGGCCGAGGGGCCGAGGGGAGAGCAACAACACCAGGAATGTGTACAAGTCAGGACCCAACAGTAAATCCTTCGTCCGTTTCCTCTCTCCCGATGCAGACGGGGGGGGGGGGGGGGGGGCGAGGTCGCCCAGGGAGGAGCGCAGGGACGTGGGAGAGCCTCGCCTCGCGCCTGCCGAACCAGCCCCTACCACCTCTCCCCCTCTCTTGCCGTCTCTCTCTCTCTCCCCTTATCGGTCTGTCTATCCTTCAATGTCGCTCGGCCTCACTTTCTCTCCTCCCGTCGCCCTGACTCGTTCGGCCCTGTCTCTCTTGGTCTCTCTGTCTGTTCTCCTTTTCTCCTTTTCTCCTTTTTCTCTCTCTCTCTCTCTCTCTCTCTCTCTCTCTCTCTCTCTCTCTCTCTCTCTCTCTCTCTCTCTGTCTGTCTGTCTGTCTGTCTGTCTGTCTGTCTGTCTCTCTCTCTCTCTCTCTCTCTCTCTCTCTCTCTCTCTCTCTCTCTCTCTCTCTCTCTCTCTCTCTCTCTCTCTCTCTCTCTCTCCAAAGCAATGATCTTGAAAAGCAGGCACACAGAAACGACCGCGCGGTACGCATACACCATAAACGCATGCTCCTCATGTAATTGAACAAGCACACACAAACACACACAGGCAAATTAGCAAAAATATCCCAGTGCATTTTGGGAAATCTATGGTCTGTTCCTGTGCAGCTGAATCACTGTGCTTCCCAGCCCTTCTACCGTCCGCCCACAAACTCACACACACACACACACACACTAACACACACACATACACACGCACACACACACACCACACACACACCCACACCCTGGGTTCTTTCACTTAAGAATCAACACTATGTGTAATGACCTCTGAAGACTTTGGAGGCATGGACAATGTCTATTTCTACTGCTGCTTTCTGTACTCTTCCTCCTCGCACGCACGCACACACACACACACACACACACACACACCACACACACACACACACACACACACACAGGCGCATGCACACACTCATACACGCACGCACAAACAAACACAAATGTACATACTCAAACACCCACCTACATATCCATACACACACGCACACACACACCAAAAACCATGTTCCATGACCTCGGTGGTCCAGTCTGAGCTATATGCCCATACATCATCCTCTCTCCTCTCCCCGCTTTGAACTGAGCACGGTTCACAGAGCAAACCACTGCCTCCCCATAGTGAGACAGAGAGAAGGGCCCAAAATCACCAGAAACTATGTGATGAAACTTTATGGGGCTCTCAATGGAAAATCCAACAGATGTTAGGTTTGAAGGGGTTCTTTTAATACCTGCCTTTGTTTGGCAGTCTCTCGTTCTAATGCCGTACTGTATATTCTAAAGCTAGACATCAGATGGCTGTCTGCAGCAGGCCCAGTCTGACGGTGTCTAACATGCCAAACATTGCTGCGGTCGCGCTGCGTATTCACTGAAAAGCACTTGAGCTCATTCACCAAGTCACCCTGCTGACCCGCCAGCCAGCTGAGAGATTCACAGTGACTAATCACACGCTTGGATACTTATATCACACAGTCACATAGAGAGACTTCTCAAATAGGATTACATATCCACAATAAAAATGGTATGCACTTTTCCCCTTTGCAAAGGAGTTGAGCATTTGATACCTCCAAAGCCTTTCATTTGTTTTGAAGTGTGAGTGGTTTGTTTACGTTTTATGCAACAAAGTTATAGAAAACTGTCCACCGAGCCAATTACACTGTATAGTTTCATGCAGTGCATATATGATAGCATGTGTGACTTAATAAATAACAAAGAAGGGGGACAAGGGAAACAGTTTATCATTCATCATCTTGGCCCAGTGTCTCTTTGTTTATGAGGGTTCCAATACTTATGCAGTCTAGCTACTCTCAGAGTGGAGTTTGACCCGTAAATGTATGTGGTTCAAAATGACCTCACTCCCGCGGTGGAGGAGCGAGAGAGGAAAGGAGAGAGAGAGAGAAAGATTGAGAGAGACAGTAAGACAGAGAAAGAGAGAGACAGAGTGAGAGAGAGGCGAGGTGGGGGCATAGGTAAACAGAGGAGCCCATGTCCTAACCAGCCAGAGTTCACGCATTGTAAACACACAGCCATGTTAAGGACCTGACAGCAAACCCTTCTCACATCACTGACAACTTAAATGGACTCTTGTCAGTGAGGGACTTCATCCTCTTCTGGAAGGGGGAACCAAATTGCCTGTCTCCAAACATGGCATCATTTTCTCTGTGAGGGCAGCCACTGAGTCACCTGGTCTCACCACCCAGGACTCACTGCCTGGGACCCCCCCCAGGCTCCGCTTTGCCCCCGTCGAGCTACAGTCCTGGGGGAGCCATGCTGACCTACTCCCCCCTTCCTAGCCCTCTCCCCTCCAGGAAGCAGGGCCCTTCTCCTCCACCGCTCCATCGTTCCACCGTGGAGCTTGACAGCTAATATTTTTCTGCCGAATCCGTGTCTGTAATCCGCACTTCCACGCGAGGATCCCGTTACGACCTGTCTTGAGTAGGCCAGCTGTTCAAACAGGGTGATTAATTAAAGGAATTTCTGTTTGTAAAACTATCCCCAACCCCTCTCTCTGTCTCCCTCTCCCTCTCCCCCTCTCCCCCTCTATCCCTCTCTCCCTCTCTCTCTCCCCCTCTCTCTCTCTCTCTCTCCCTCTCCCCCTCTCTCCCCCTCTCCCCCTCTCCCCCTCTCCCCCTCTCCCCCTCTCCCTCTCTCTCTCTCTCTCTCTCTCTCTCTCTCTCTCTCTCTCTCTCTCTCTCCACCCTCCTCTCAGCTCTCCCCGTCCAGCTCCAGCCAGGATCGTCCAGTGGTTCGTCTTTATTGAGGCCCCAGAGTGTTGGGGGCTGGCGGCCTCCTTGCATTGGGGGCTGATTCTCCCCGAGGTACCCCACATTAGCAAGACAAACATCTTGGATGGAGGAGGAGGGAAGGGGAGGGGGGGTAAGGCTACTTCTCTCAGGGAGGCAAGAAAGGAGGGAATGTGAGGGATGTGTGGTGTGGGGAGAGAGGGGGCAAGGGGCTGGGGGAGACGGGCTGAAATGGGGTTTGCGAGTTTTATTGCTCAGGTCCTTGAAGCAGGTGAGGTCTCTTGTTGCCGATTTGGAGCTGGGCTCTGCTTCTCCTCCCCCCGCCCCTCCTCCCCCTTCCCTCTCCCCTTCTCTGCTCCAGCCTCTTCACCTCTCTCCTCCCCCCGCCCCTCCTCCCCCCTTCCCTCTCCCACTCCTCTGCTCCAGCCTCTTCACCTCTCTCCTCCCCCCGCCCCTCCTCCCCCTTCCCTCTCCCACTCCTCTGCTCCAGCCTCCTCACCTCTCTCCTCCCTCCGTTTCACTCTTCCATCCCCGTTCTCATTCGTGAGCAGCGCAGGTGCTCCCTATTTATCACGGGTGAGACAGATGCCTTAACTCCCATCAGGCCGTGGTGCGCGGTGACCTCGCTCCTTCACGCCATCCTGCGGCGTCGGGGGCAGAGGTCACCCGGGCTCCAATGGCACTCCAGCCGCCCGTCTAAAAGCACGCGCGTACTAGACACGCACACATACACACGGACGTCCTATTGTGCACGGACACACACGTAACGGCACAGCTGTCTCTTCACAGGGACCCAGGAGCACATAAAACGAAGACTTCAACTGCTTAGAAAAACCGGCGAGCTCCGAGTGCTCAGGACACACAGTACACGGGTCTGCCGAGAACACAGGCCAGACACACCGGGGTGTGACGTAAACAACCTGGGCCGCACCGAGCACACACGAGACACGCAGAGGGCCCGGCACACACAGCCATGCAGAGCAGCCCCCCGTCCGCAAACACACAGATGTTTCAACAGGAGAAACCAAAGAGGTCATAAAAGCAATTGGACCGAAACCTATAGCACCCACACGACCCGACACATGCTTCAGATAACGGTCCTCTCTAAAAAGCCAAGGGGGACTTTCCAAACCTTTTTTGTACGAGGAGTCTGGGCTTTGTCTGTCGAACGTGCTAAGGGGGAGACTTGGTGAAAGAATTAGGACGGGGCCCCTGAACAAGGCCCCTGGCTACCTGGGTTACCGAGTGGATTCCGTTATGAACGTTGACTAAATCATCTGGTCACCTCCGGGTCCCGGACATCAAACGCCTGCTGTCACCGTGTCGGGGGGAGGGAGGGGGACGGGGGGGGACGGGGGGGGACGGGGGGGCTTAGAATCAGCGGACTGTTTCACACCTCCAAACCCCCCCCCCTCCACACACACACTCTCACAGGGTCTTGCTGGGTAGGCCGAGGTGGCCTGCCAAATGCCTGCCTCCAAACCTCATCCCCAGGTCTGGAGTCGCTCTTACATGAAGAGACAGGCGTTCCTCAGCTATACATAATGGAGGCAATCGTGGGAATCAAAAGAAATAAAATGGACGGAGAGGAAAAAAAGACATTGAAGGGAGGCGGGGGTGAGAGGGATTTGAACCGATTAGCTATTTGCGGTAATTGACTTGATCTCTCCATTCCTATCAGGGGAAATCCACTCTCATGTCCCCCATGTGAGGTGTGGGAGGGGGCCAGGGGTGGAGAGAGGGCTGGAGGGCTCTCTGCGCTAAGTGGATGGGCTCTAATGCGGAAAGGTGGAACTTAGAGTCGGAATTACGGCGCTCCTGAGAGGCTTACGGAGCTTCGCCCCGACCTCTTCCACTCCGGATTCCGAGGATCTGGGATTCCTGGGAGGTATTAGAGAACCCCCGACCGGATATCCCTCTCTGTGGCCACCGCCGCCGTTTGTTTTCCTTTGCCACCACCGCCGCTGTTCCGAGATGGGTGGCATTCCGGCCCGGCCCGGCCTCTCTCTCTCTCTCTCACTTCCAGATGCCCAGGAGGGAATCGTTAGCGCTGCCTTCATGCCCGGCTGGCATCGCGTGGATGGGCTCCAGCTTCTAACAAGCTTAGTTGACTAGCTACAGCATGCAGGCCCTTTCCTCACCCCTCTCCCTCCTCCACTCCTCCACCCCTCCACACCCCTCCCATCTTTTCCTCCATAAATCCATCCCTCCACCTCTTCCCTGCTACACCCCTCTATTCCATCACCCCTCCGCCCTTCCCCTCCTCCATTCCTCCGCCCCTACTCCTGCCCTGCGGCCCGGGCTGTGCCCACCAAGAAGGCGAGCCAGCCAGCCCCACGTCCTCCACAGTCAGCTCTGGGCCTTCCTGTGAAGTCATGGAGGATACACACGCCGTCAAAGAGACCTTTGGCAAATGAACCATCCCACCCTGCTCGGCTGGCTGTCCCAGCCCCTGCCCAGCGGTGCCCAGGCCCAGCCCACCTCCGTTGCACCAGGAGTGAGCCAGGGGCCAGGCATCAGGAGCCGGGCATCGGCAATGTCCCACCCTCACCCAGGATAGTTAGGGATGACAGAATCCTGTTTTAATGAAGCCTGGGGGCCCGGGGGCCGTGTGCGGCTGATGTGGACCTGCTGTTCCCCTTTAGCACAACCCTGCCTGGAAACAGCTCAGAGAGCAAAGGAGGGAGTGAGAGATGGATGGAGGGATGGATGGATGGAGAAGAGAAGAAAAAAAAAAGGAAGAAAAAAAAAAAAACAGGGGGAAAAACATCTTGAACTGGAAGCGTTCCTTTATCCTGGCGAATCTCGGCTGCACCTGTGATGACAACCCCTTGTGTGCAGTGATTGTGTAACCTGGAATGAGGGGGGCTCGGGGAGGGGGGAAGGGGACTGAGAGGCTGAAAATGGGGGTGGGGGGCAGTGGGGGCGGGTGTAGGGGCTACAGAGTAGGAGAGAATGACATAAAGCGTTCCTCCAATCTGTAAATCCATGACAAGACCCAGAAACCCACACCCTGCCTCCCTACACAGGGCATCGAGGGGAGAGAGACATGCGGAGGGAAGGGTTTATTTGGGGGTGGGGGTGGGAGCAACAATCCAAGGCACCCCACTACTGTTTACCCCCCCTCAAACACACACACACACACCCTTACCCCTCTGCTGCCCCCCAAGTCCACAATCACACACACAGGGTAGTGTGTTTCTTCCACACAAGCTGTTGTTTTAAATCATAATAGTAACCAGACTGTAATCACATTATTGCACACACGGTGATTTTGACAAGTGGAGAGAGTCATGTGCTAGAGCTTTGGCAGGGGTTTGCACAGCACTCTCCCAGCTGTGAGCTCACTCCCCCCCAGCTCCCTCTCCTCCCTACCTCTGTCTCTGTCTCTCTACCCACCTCCCAGACAATATGCTGCTCAGTTCAGCTTCTCTCTGCTCCGGTAACATGGCTGGAACCCAAACTGTTGTCCACATGTCTGTGTGCATGTGTGTGCGTGTCTTGTGTGTGTGTGTGTGTGTATGTCTGTGTCCTGGCTGTGTTTGTGTGTATATCAGCTTATTTTTGTGTATGTAAGTGTGCAAGTGTGTGGCAGGGGGCACATTTTGGGTGGATTTGTTGGAAGTATGCTTGATCCCAGTGCTCAGTATAGTACAGATGAATGGATGGAAGGAGGAGATTGACAGAGAGACAGAAACAGACAGAAAGACAGAGAGAGGGAGAGAGAGAGAGCTATCAGGACAGAGGTTGGAGCACACCGTTCCGGGCCACAGTCCTGTTGAAGAGGTAGTTTATGAAGCAAACACTCCCCCTTCCTCTGTCTCCCCGCATGGCCCCTATAGGCTCCAGCAGTGACAACGAGAAATCCTGACCCCGGTCTGTTGCCTCACCCCCAAGTAAGCCTGCTGTACCGTAGTGCATGCTGGGATTGCACCAAAACAGTTTGACATGTGTACAGACTGTGGTGTTCCTATGTGTATGTCTGTGATGGACAGTACAGGTGTTGTGTTATGAGTTAATAAGAACATGAATGCATTGGTTTGGGATGGTATATGGTGGCGTGGGTGTGGGTTGGGAAAGGGAAATGTACATTTGGGATGATTCTCTGTTGGCCAGTCCTCTCCCCCCCCCCCCCCATGTCGTCAGGCTACAAGCAGCAGACCAGTCCCCCCCCCCCCCTCCTCCTCCTCTCCGCCTCTACATCTCAGGATAACGTGAGAGGAGTGGGGTCGACAGTGGATCAACTCGCTCGTTCCCATCTTCCCTTTCATTTCTGCGGAGGTGTGGCTGTGCTTCTCAGCCACACTGCTAACAAGATCAGGCTGCAGGGTGGGCCTTTCCTGGCCGGCTGTGTGTGTGTGTGTGCGTGTGTGTGTGTTAGGAAGAGGAAGAGGGAAAACCCTCACAAACATTGTATGTACTGTATGTATTCTGCACACATCCTACAGAAAACTGACAAAATTGGTCAGAGATAGGCAGACAAATAGACAGACACACACACAGACAGACAGACATCAGGTGTGGCAAGGTTCTCCTTTGTCCCTGGGATTTATTTACTGTATCATTGCTCTCTGTGATTTATGCCTTTGGAGAGCGGGTGTGTGTGTGTGTGCGACTGAGAGAAGGAGAGAGAGAGCGAGTTCACCCTCTCTAAACAAAGAAAGCAGATGTACTTTAAACCCAGTGCTCTCAAAAACATACCATTCCCTCTCTTCTTTTGTGTCCTGTTCTGCTCCCTAAGTGCTGATTTCCGAAAGCCGTCTAGTATGAATGTATCAGACTGGAACAACACTCCCTCTCACTGGACACTCTGGTCTGCATTCCATCTGGACAACAATAAACCAGAGTGCTATCTAAGAACCTATCGCAATCAGATTCCATCAGAGGATTTTTTTGCAGGTTGAACACTGCCTGCCTCCTCCTGTGCTCCAGGGACTATTTCTTCTGGTCAAAACAGAAGATACCGCTCAGAGCCCTGGAATCCCAGGAATGGGCCTTTGTTTGACTTTCCCTTCAGAGAGAAATATATTGTGACGATGCCTTGGAAATATGATGCCCATATTCGCCTCGTATCTGAGCCCGAGACCGTCAGAGCGCTCAGCCGTGCTGCTATCGGCCTTAATAGCCAGAGATAAGAGAGGCCCTGAGATGTTCAGAGCTAAACCCTCCTCCAAGACCTTCACAGTCCTCACTGGCTGTTATCTAATCTCCTCCATATAGGAACGATGCGTGGACCCCTGCTCATCTGAGATAGAGGCCATAGGACATAAAAACGTATCACCAAATCACAATAGTTCTGAGGGAGTATGCTTTATTGGGGCGCGTGGGTGTTTTCCACTTTAATCCTGACACAAGATGAATCTACGTGTGTGTGTCTGTGTGTGTGTGTGCATGCATGCGTGTGTTTGTGTCTGGCGGTGTGTGTTTGTGTGTGCACTTGCTAGTGCGTGCTCTCGAAAATGGAACAATGTTGTATTACTTAACTGTTTAAAGATGCTTCAAATTCGAAAGGAAGACAACTGTGACTGTGTGAGGCCTTTCCAGAAATAAACAAAATGTGCTTAAAGGAAAGAGACTAAAAGCTAAGCATGTGTTCTGCTAGTCAATATTTTCCTGTCTGTTTTGTATTTGAGGGTGTATTTTTTTTTTCAGAAGAAGGAGAGCCAGAGAGAGAACACGTATGCCAGGCCCCAGTTAGTACATAAGCTATAATTTCTGTTTCCTTTGAAGTCCTTCTCTCCCTCTGTGTGTGAGTGCTGTGTGTGTGTGTGTGTGTGTACGTGCCTGCTTGCCTGCCTGCAAAGTGTGCGTGTTCGTCTGGAGATTATTTGGGTGCGCTGAAACCCAGACTGAAACTGCATACACAGATTCCCGTACACAGATACAGACTCTCTCAGGGAGCTAACTGCTTCAGCAGATGGCCTTGTCCTTCCTGTCCACAGGCACTAGGGCTGTGATGAAGGAGCCAAATCTCTCCACTCAACACCCCCCGAGATAGACAGGGGAGAAGGGAGCCGACAGGAGGCCTTGGAGGGTACCACCGTGGGTGGGTGGACCCCCGGCCGGGCCTCCCTGACTCCGCTGCTCCTCTGGCGGCCTGTGGAACTGAGGCCTGGAGGGTCTTGTGGGACTGGGCTGCTAGCTGGTGTGTGTCTCAGACCACGCCGGGGGAGTGGTCTGAGACAGGTTTGGTCACGGCACATAAACAACATGTTGTCCTCACTGCTATCCTCCACAGTTCTGCTGAGAGAGAGGGCGAGAGACCGAGGGGAAGAGTGAAATAAAGAAATATGAGTTGGGAGAGGGAGACAGAGAGAGAGATAGAGAGAGAGAGGGAAATAGGCAGATACAACAGAGAGAAAGATACAGGAAGTGGTCAAGCTGCAGTAAATCTGGCCGGAGGCTCCTGTTTAGTGACATTGCACACACACAGCCCATTAACAGTGAACATCAAAGGAGCCTCAATTAGGAGCAGCATTCTGTCAACACAGCGGGGACTCGAAACAATGGCAAGGACTCTCTGTGTTTGCGGGAAAAACAAGAACACTCGACTCATTAAATGATTCACCAACTCAATTGACTCACAAAGTGAGTCAGCAAACCTAATTGACTCACTCTCAGGAGACCTCTGTGTGACCTGGAGGATAAAGACATGGCTACACCACACCTTGGTTCTCTCTTTCGGAAGCAGAAGCTCCTAGTAAAGGTCGACCCTAAGGTTAGATATGGGATTGACTAGCTGTGGAAGATTTGACAATTCTTAGTTTTCTGTTGCGGTACATCGCATTTTCATTGCCCTGTCTGTTCTCTGACTTCCTCTCAAAGACGGTTCACTCGCAGATTTGTCCCCTTAGCTCTCCAGTGTGGCTGTGCCAACTCTGAGAAAACCCCTGGAAACCCCGAAAAACATCATGGCCCATTCTTGGCCCACGTCTAAGCAGTTATCCCTCCCAGATCTCCACATCTGACAACAGTCAGTTTTGCAACATCTCCCGGAGAGCTGGCACACAGGGGGCATCATCGCATGGTGTCTGATCTCCACCCGCCCACACGGCCCCCATGGCAAGATAGCGCTTAGTCTCGTTCCAGATAGAGTCCGCTGAGCTGTGAATCCCCACGCTGGCAGGATGGCGAGCGGAGGAGATAACCCACCTGTGTACAGATGCAGAGGGGCGACAACGTCCGGAAAGATTAGACGGAGCGGCGGGGGGGGGGGGGGGGGGGATCTACTGACGAGATGCACGGTCTCTCTTAAGGATGAAACATGGGATTGGAACAAAAACAAGCCAAGATGAAAAGAAGTTGTTTTTCTCGGACTGTGTTTGATTTCTTCCGGCTGATATCCGCGCGTGTGCGCTTGACGTGTCTCTTTGTGAAAGCGGGTTTGTCCGTCTGTGTATGCGTGTTTAGAAGTTATACATATGCTGTCCATTTATCTGTTTATGAGTGTCTAAACAGACCACCTCTTTAACACATACAGTGCATCGCATTTCTGTGACTATGAAGAGGCTGTGGAGTTTCTCAGACCGTCTCTGTGATGTGCGAGCACAACCTGACGTGACACGAAACAACCAAGCAAACGTCAACACTTGCCATGAGAAAGGAGTTGCTTACACCTCAATCTAACATTCTATGATCTCGCTCTCTTGTCTCTCACACACGCACACTCTTCCCCTCTCTCTCTCTCTCTCTCTCTCTCTCTCTCTCTTACACACACACGCACCATTTCTATCTCTCCATCTTTCCATCCCCCTCTCTCTCGCTTTAGCTTCATCCTGGCCTGCTGTCACGTAATGGGGTCCACGGTCTGCTGGCAAAAATGTCCCATTCGTCCACGTCCCCGAGCCTCCGTCAGAGCAGGGGAGAGATAGACAGTCGTAATCTGTGACCGCAGAGGCATCAGCATCTGTTTAGCAGGGCCTGCGAGGACTGATGTGTGAACTGCAGTGTCTGTATCTGCTCAGGAGATAAACTCCAGGTGCTGAGATAAAGATGGGGCTGATTGGTTTAAACTGACATTCCGCCGTCACAATGGTGATGAACTACCCCGCCACTAGGGCTGAAGTACAGTCAGTGTCACGTGTGACAAACAGTGTTTCCTTTCATGGACTGTCGTTGTTGCTATTTTGCTGAACGACATACAAAAATGAGTATTCCGTCCCGTTGGGTTTGCAGCCAGTGTTTTTTGTATAAATGCTAGATCATATGGAACACATCTGGACATCTGTAGGCGTTTGGCACTGTTCGAAAAATGTTCAAGCTCAACATCGGACATTAGCAACGTGACACTTTTAATCAGGCTACTCTACAGGCTAAACCTGCTCTGAAGCGATCACACAGTTTGAATATGCTCGGATGGGCATGAGGTCATCTGAGAGTTGTGTCAGCCCCGCCCATGCAGGGTAAAACACATGAAGCCTATTTAACATAATGTAAAACATCATTACACAATGCGGGGTGACATCATACCTCCGAGGGGCGGGACTCTGAACAAGGATCTTTGGACATCACCGCGACTGAGGCCAATCAGAGGGGGAATTCACCATGGAAACGGCTCCTTGTACCTCACAAGGGTCTCCTTCCAGTTCAGATGAGAACACTGAGTCTTACGATGGAGCACTGTCATAGAGAAAGAAGATCTAGTGAAGTACCACAGATTCTAGTAGTTTCCAAGATGACAAGGCTTCCTCTCTGTAGTAGCTGCACTGAGTAGAAAACAAACAAACAACAACAAAAGCAAACTGAAATGGAAACAGTGAAACTCCCAAACTAGGAACAAGACTGAGGGATGCAGAGACTGCCAGACCAGGCCGGCCTAGGTCAGACCGGGCTGTCTGTGTGCATCTGAGAGTGTTTATGGACTAGCTATAAGTGGGAGTCATTACAGGCCGTTTGAGTATACTTGAGCTGATAGCACCGGTCCTGGGTCCACCCTGGACCCTGACGTTGGTGGTCCCAGCTATGGAGAGAGAGAGAGAGAGAGAGAGAGAGAGAGAGAGAGAGAGAGAGAGAGAGAGAGAGAGAGAGAGAGAGAGAGAGAGAGAGAGAGAGAGAGAGAGAGAGAGAGAGAGAGAGAGAAAGAAAGAGAGAGAGAGAGAGGGAATGAGAGAGAGAGAGAGAGAGAGAGAGAGAGAGAGAGAGAGAGAGAGAGAGAGAGAGAGAGAAAAGGAGGGAGAGAGAGAGAGAGAAAAGGAGGGAGAGAGAGAGAGAGAGAGAGAGAGAGAGAGAGAGAGAGAGAGAGAAGGGGGAAAAGACAGAGAAAGCAGAACCACTGGCCTACACCCTTCCACTTGTGCCTCCTAGCAGATGTGGTGGCAGAGAGAGAAGGGAAAAAAACTCCATAAAGTTATAATTATCCACATGAATGCAGACTAAGTTCTGAAAAGACACACATGCACACACACACACGACCCTGCAAAAGGGAAAAGCAATCGCCCACCCGTTTTCCTCTATTCCAAAAGCCATCTGTAAGGCTGAAAGCTAAAACAAATCCAGAGTGAATGTAAGGGCTGAGTTATAATAGTGACATAAGATGGCTCAGGTATTGGACTCAGTGCACTCTCATAAATGTCAGACTTGTCAATGAATATTGAAAAACAATGAAAACAAGATGATCTTTTTCTTGTATAAATGCATGTATATTCACATGCGGAAACTGAGGCATATTACAATGACTGAGAGTGGCAGGGACTCTGCCAAATCACAAGCATTTTGAATCTGTTTACTATTGCCTGTCTACAACTGGTTTGTATCAGTTAAGTTTACTTAACAGTATATTTCACATCAGGACACTGGGAGAAAGATAACCAAATAAACCTTTCAAGCCAGGAATGTTCCCTGGAGCTTCCAGGTTCAAAGCCTAGCCGGGGCCCTCGCCAGCCCCTGGGCTGCCTGCCGCGGGTGCCTGCGTCTGGGGTGAACATGTTTTACTGAGGTCCCTCTGGTCACCCAGACATGGGGGTGAGATGGGGGAACAGGAAGAGCTTTTTGGAGGTAAAGAAGGTACGAAAGAGAAAGATAAAAGGGGGGGGGGGGGATATGTCAGGGAGGGGAAAAGCAGCCGACAGCCACCCTGGCTTTGACACTTTGCCCAGAAGAGCGTACAGAGAATTCAAACAACATCGTCTCTCAGATGTTCCACTTCCTCTTGTAAATCGCAGGAATTCTTTCATGTTACAAGTGCTTTTGTTTTATGGCCGCGGCCCCGGCGAGCAGCTCCCTAGCCCGCCACAGAACCCCGTAGCTCGCAAATGTCTCCACCCGGATCCCCCGCCCTCCACGGGAGTCTGGGTGTGTGGATGGAGAGGGGGAGGAGGAGGGGGAGGAGGAGAGAGGAGGATGGAGAGATTGGAAAAAGAAGAGGATAGGGAGAGAGGGAGAGACGGAGACGTGCAGAGAGGGAGATGGAGAGAAAGGGAGGAGAGGGGGTCTGGATGGGCAACTCCCTTTCCTTTCGGACCTCTCCATCCATCATGTTGTTGTCCCAGCTGCAGAGGAGACTGCAGTGCGGTGCATCACTCCAGAGTCACCGTGATTAGCATTCCTGGTTCATACTGGCATGACCCATGCACACATGGCCTACTTCCTGATTGTGGTTTTTTTTTTTTTTTTTGGGGGGGGGGGGGGGGAAGTGGGTGGGTGGGGGGGCATGACTGGCGGAGCTTACACAGGATCACTTCTCATCGCTATGGCAATGGAGGGGTGGGGATGTTGAGGGGGGGAGGGGGGGGGCTGGCACCCAGACTGTGATGTCATGCCGTGACACAGGAAAAGGGAAGGACCGCGTGGCGATGCCTGCCAACCTGGCTCGGGCCGAACCTTCTAATTAGGCCCGTGTTTACATGCGTCACCGTGACGACATCTGACCCACAGCCGAGACGACTGAACCGCCACAAGCTGGTCCTCAGAGGGAAGGAAAAACCTGAAATGTAGTCTGATTTTAGTCATAACATTTTTCTTTTTCACAAGCATCAGTGGCAACACAGCGAGCTGGAAACACTAAACAGACTTCAGCTCCCAGGATGGGTGTGGGCCACAGCAGACAGTGAAAATCCCCCTCACACCGAGCACGCACAAGGATATGCACCTCAAAAAAGAACACAAACCTATAGCACATACCAACATACACCGCAAAATAGACTGAAGGGGAGGTGCTGTTTCGCCTCAGTCTGAACCCGTGATCTCCTGCTAGTTCATACAGGTGCGAAGACTGGGAACATTCTGACTCCTACTCCTGGGATTTCCTCAAATCTCCCCCCCCCCCACACTCCTTGTTTTTGTCTCTTTTTCCAATCGAATCCATCATATGTCCCACAGACAGCGAAGGTCAGACACCTGGCATATGGCCTTTCTATTTGCTTTGGTGTTCTCTGCACAGCAGACAGATGGACAGGCGGGCAGAGAGAGGGAGGAGAACCTTGGCTCGTGGCGGAGTCTGGGACGGTCTGTCCCGCGTCTGTGGTTCAAGAGGATCCTGGGAGTTGTTGTTTCCATCCCTGGTCAGAGGGATCTGCGTGGTACGGAGAGCGCAGACAAGACGTGGCCCTGTTCACTTCCCCCTGAAGGAGCGGTGCCCCAAGAGAGGAGGTGTTCATGTGGCTCTCCTTCCTCTCTCCATCCATTCCATTTCTCTGTGACTCTTATTGTTCTCTCTCTCTCTCTCTCTCTCTCTCTCTCTCTCTCTCTCTCTCTCTCTCTCTCTCTCTCTCTCTCTCTCTCTCTTTCTCTCACTCTCACTCTCTCTGTCCCTCTTTCTCTCTCCCTCTGTCTTTCTCTCCCTTCTGTATCTTTCTCCATACCTCTCTCACCCCCCGTGCTCTCTGTCTCTCTCACTCATTATGTCCCTCCCTCCCACCTCCCCCTCTTATTGTGTGCCAGTGCACCTGTGCTCAGTGGGGAGAGGGGGGGGGGGTAAAGGGGGGGGAGTGCAGCAGAAATGAAAGGTATTAACCCAGACTCACAGAGCCTGGAACACCGCCGCTTTGACGATTGATTCTTCAAGCAGCTCATTTGTAAAAGCTGTAAGGAGCACAATGTGTGTGTGCATGTGTGTGTGTGTGTGTGTGTGTACGTGTGTGTATTTTCTTTGTATGTGCAAGTGTGTGTGTGCCTCATAGAAGCTGGGTGCAGAGTCCTTCCACTGCCAACTCTCCAAACAAAATAAATCAAAACAGGTGTGTGGTGCTACACTGTGGTCTAACATGCCCAGAGAGACAATGCCAGGCCATTCCTTTCCTCTTCTGGTCTTAAATCATGAAACAGAGAGCAGGGTGAAATCATGATTTCAGAGACCATCTCTGAAATGGCAAACGTCAGGCTCATGTCTGTTTCATCCTGCTATTCAGTCGTGGATTTGCACACTATAGACGGAGGTAGGCTTCAGTATAATAGATGAACCAACACTTAGCGTAAATGCCACGAGACGCGTTAGCTTCAATACACGCACTCACATAGCCGCCCATGTGTGAGGCTCAGGTAAAGGCACAGACTGCCTCTGACAGTACAAAAGGGAGGAGAGAGAGCTGGCCTCTCTGCCTTAGATTAGGACTAGAATGAGAGGAATGTGAATGAGAGAGTGAAACAGAGTGAGAGAGAGAGAGAGAGAGAGAGAGAGAGAGAGAGAGAGAGAGAGAGAGAGAGAGAGAGAGAGAGAGAGAAAGCGGGGGAGACAGACTAACACAGGGATACCACAAACACATCTCACCCAAGCCACATAGCTTATTCAATCGATCCGTCATTTGGATGCACATTGTGTTACCACTGATAAACTAAGTAAAGCCCCGGGTGGGGTGGTGACCCGTCAAGACTGCTGCCTGGTGGGAGGCCTCGGTAGTGACCTTTGACCCCTCAGCTGTGGTGTTTGGCCTACTGATGCACACCACGCTCACCATTGTTTACGTCAGCTGATCCATCTCACTCAACTCCCTCCCATCTACTTTCTCTCTCTCTCTCTCTCTCTCTCTCTCTCTCTCTCTCTCTCTCTCTCTCTCTCTCGCTTTTTTCCTGTGAAGGGTGCAGGCCGCTCGCTCTTTTTTTCATCTACACCACAGAAGTGTACATCTGGAATGTAGGCCATGTCTTCTCTCCCCCTCTCCATCCACCTTTCTCTCTCTCTCTTTCTCTGTCTCTTTTTCTCTCTCTCTCTCTCTCTCTCTCTCTCTCTCTCTCTCTCTCTCTCTCTCTCTCTCTCTCTCTCAATCTCTCTCTCTCGCTCTTTCCCTCTTTCCACTCTCTCTGGTCTGGAGTGAATCATGTCCATTTGATGAAACTCAAACAGAGCCAATGTAAGCAGTGGTTTGACGAGAAACACCAAAAACTGTCAAACTGTTGAGGGTTACAGTCAAAACTACAGCTGTGGCCAACATGTTAGCACTGTCTTAGCTGGACATTCACAATCTCACCGTCTCACTTTCTCTCTCTTTCTGTTTCTCTCTCTCTCTCTCTCTCTCTCTCTCTCTCTCTCTCTCTCTCTCTCTCTCTCTCTCTCTCTCTCTCTCACACACAGGCTTTCTTTCTCCTCTCTCTATCTTTCTTTCCCTGCCTCTCCCAAAGTCCCTCCATCCTTTTCTCCATACTTTATTTTCTTCTTCTGGATTAGCTCAGGCTAACATTTCAACACCCTCAAGCTTGACAGTCTTTTCTATCCTTCTCTTTCTCTCTTTTCTCTCATTCCTTGCCTCACCCCTCTCCGTTTATCCCTCAATCCCTCTCTTTCCCTCCCTCCCTCGTTCCATGGGTGGAATTGATACCAGCCTGTGCTTGTAAGAGTTACAGTACCCGGCCCATAATGCGCTCCAGACGGCTTGACTTCCTAATGACTGGTTGTGCTCCGAGGCTTTCCGGGCATGACTGTGGCCGCCAGCCTCACAAACACACATGCATACACGTACACACACACACACACACACACGTGGTGACCATTTAGGAAGTCCCTTATGTCCCCTCCTATCCTTCCAGTGCTACTGCAGGCCAGGGTGATGTCCACCCTTACTCTACACGTTTTCAGCTGCAGGAGTCAACACCACACCAACAGGTCGTTGAGAAAGGGCTTGGCGTCGACCACGTGCGCAGGGTCAACGTCTTCTCCTCTCCGCAGCCCAGGAGACGTGACATGTTGACACCACACCCTCACCACTATCCACAGCTCTCCTCTCATATGTCCTCCCCTTCACTCCTCACCACTCCCTTTCTCTCCTCTCCTCCGATATCCTCTCCTCTTCTCTGAGATAAAGCCTGGTCTTCATTAAGACTCTGATCTGCTTCATCCCAATGCCCTCCCAACCCGCAACCCCAACCCCCCAAAAACACTCGACGTCACCCCAAAAGGGTTCAATGCGTTTTTGGTAGGTCTGTGTCAATCTATTTGTCTTCCTGTGTTTACCACCCACCCAGACTAGCTTGTGTTTATTGTTGCCCCTGTCGCTGGTGCTCTACCTGTGCCAGCTTGATGCCCACACAGTGCAAACCCAGGATTCACGGTTGCCCTTCTGTTACCGGGGCAACAGGTTTGTTTGTTGTTCGACCTGCCTCTCCCTCCGTGTTTTATGACTGGATGGTTTCATTGAAAGTTTGTGTTGTGGCTGTTTTTTCCCTTCCGACTTTTTGCTGGAGGAAGTGTTCACTCACAGGGAAGCCAAACAATGAGAGAGAGAGAGAGAGAGAGAGAGAGAGAGAGAGAGAGAGAGAGAGAGAGAGAGAGACAGAGAGAGAGAGAGAGAGAGAGAGAGAGAGAGAGAGAGAGAGAGAGAGAGAGAGAGAGAGAGAAGGGAAAAGAAGCACTCTGTCACTACCTTTTTCACCATACTTAGAACACCATTACAAAACAAAAACAATGGCATATCATATGATTACAGTTATCACAGGATAAAGTAAGAATCCCTTCCCACCTAAACAGTCAATGTCAGAAATAGGCACAAATAATATCAATCATCTTCAACATGCCTATATAGTGTAACAGTGGATAACAGTTTTCCTTATTTGTTCTTAATTTCCAAATAAATCTCCAAGTCTAATGATACAAATAAATAAAGCACACATATCCATGTATTGTCAGCTATGTTTTCGTCCGCCAATTTCCCTATTGAACTATAGAACATGTACTTTTGTCTTTTTCCAGGGAGGGGTCCGTCCTAGCATGCACATAGTCATTCTTCACTACCATACTGAAAGTGTTCCTAACGTATAGAGCAACAGCCTTAAGTGCCCTGACCACATGTTGCATGATCTCACCCTCTCATGTCCTAGGGTCCAGCCAAGCACCGTATACAGTTGTGCAGGCATGAGCCAAGACCAACAAGCTAACTCCTGACAAACCCTCGCAGAGGAGGGAGTGTCAAAGTTGATTCAAGCTTAGGCCTAAATCTGGGGGAAAAAAGCTGTCTTATTTTCTCCCCAAGCCCCCGTCTTAGAAGTACAAATACACACGTTGATACACTAGTGGACGCAACGATGTAGCAGCCTTAGTCCAAAAATCCATGGGTTTAGAATTACTGTTCAAAACCACAAACTAGATGCTGGTAATAGCCTGCATGACGAACATTACATCTTACATTGACGAATCTGTTCTTGTGGTCACTTTTTTTGGTGTGCTTGTCCTGACACTAATGCTGTTATTCTTTTCTCCACTTTCCTCCTCTCTCCTTCTCTCTCCAGGTGGCTAGGCCAGAGGAAGACCCCACAAACCCCCTCCCTCCCTCCCTCCCTCCCTCCCTCCCTCCCTCCCTCCCTCCCTCCCTCCCTCCCTCCCTCCCTCCCTCCCTCCCTCCCTCCCTCCCTCCCTCCCTCCCTCCCTCCCTCCCTCCCTCCCTCCCTCCCTCCCTCCCTCCCTCCCCACCAAATGAACCATGTTACTCTTGGCCAGGACTACGCTTCTAATTCTGATTCAGGTCTCCTATCTCTGTCAGTCCGTACGTGGCAGATGCTGGGTGGCCAGCCCACAGAAACAGCTGGTGTTGTTCTCTCAGACACACACACACACAAGCACACACACACACTGTACACACATGGACACGGAGTGTCATGTTGACTCTCGCCAGCAGAGGGGGCACACCCAGGATGTGGGGTCCATGTCGTGGTCACTGGATCACCCTCCAGATGTTGTGATGGTTCAAGGGAAAAGGCCCGACACCACTTCCCTGTCTCTAACTAACGTACGCTCTCTTAACATCATCTTCCTCTGCTCTCCTTTCTCTTCTTCAATTCTCTCTGGTCTCTCGATTTCTTACACACACTTGTCTGACAGATACATAGGACATACACTCGTGCATCCGACACACACACTGCTGTAACGCACAGACGCACACACACACCACCACCACCACCTGTTCCCCCTGTTGTCGGGACAGCAGCAGCAGCACATTTCTGAGATCCTGAAGCAGCTATCCCTTGGTCTACCCAAATATAACCCCAAAAGGCCTGCCTCCCTTCCCTCCCTTCTGCTCTCCGCACTCCTTCCTCCTGTCTTCCGCAGCTCTCCTCGCTCTCGTCCTCTCTCGCTCCTGTCAGGGCTCTCCTTCTCTTCCCCGCTCTCCCATCCCGCGTGCCTCGACCCTGCGTTGCTGCACTCCCCTGCGATTGGCCCTTGTACCCAGCTGTCCTCCACTCCTTTCCAACCCCGCTCTACTCTAACCAGCTGTACTGTCCTTCACTATAATCATGTTTGTACTACGCTGTACTGTACTCTGTTGCAATCCAACCTACTGTACTTTTTCTGCGATTTTCCTCGGTTCTACACTTCTCTCCCCTGCTCTGCCCAAAACCTTTTGTGTTCACATGCGAATCCCTGTGTGCAGATGTGGGGGCCTCTCCTCTGGCCCCCATCTTGGGCCCAGCTGCATCTTCCCAGACAGGCCTCATCTGCGCTCCACAATCAGCTTCCTAGCCTCTTCTTGGTTTCACTATTGTTATTGTTCCTATCTTTTTTTTCCTCCTCTCTGTGTAAGATTCCTGACATTTGTATCATATTTGGCTTCCCCCAACACCAGAGCACACATCTGCTAGTGGCTGGAGAAGAGGGGGATGAGTTCAACCCACTGGTAGATAAGAACCCCCCCCCCCCCCCCACATATACACACACATCCAAACACACACACATCTATATATCTGGCTGTATAGCATAAATAGCAACACCCTCCCTAACCTCCCAGCCCAGCACAGATGAATCTAGATACACTCTCAAGCTCTCTTTGAGTTCAGAGCAAAACCAGACCTTACCCCCCCTCCCGACACTCACACACACACACACACACACACCAGCATAAATAGACACAGAGACACACAAATACAGACTGACACACACACATTCAAACACACACAGCCCCACCCCCAGCGTCCCTAACCGTGCCTGACACTTCAAAGGGCCTGGTCCACAGAGGGAAGTCAGGGAGGGTCTGGGGAATCGTGGGAGACAAAGGAAGCGATTAAGAGATAAGGATCAGTCTGAGATATGACATTTCATCCCAGGCAGATCCGGTGGACACACTCCATTCAGGAGAGAATACAGCAGCGGAAGGGAGGAGGGCAGGGAGAGGCATGCTCCTCCCTCCTTCTCTCCTCTTCCTTCTCTTGCCTCTGCCACCCCTCTCTGTCTGTCTGCAAACATGGGAAAGGGTTGACTGCACTCCCCCCAAACAGACAGTGTTACCCTCACATGCCCCCCACCACCACCACCTTCCAACCGCCCCTCACGCCACAAAAGCAGCCCAAAAAGGTGAGACTACTTCAAAGAAGCCCAATTGACCACAGTTGGAAGTTACCCTCTCTACTTCCCCCTTGCCAGCATAAACTGCACAAACTCCGAGCACCAACAGATTCCATTCCTCAATCATTCCATTGATTTTCATTCAATACACACACACACACACACACACACACAAAACGTTCCTCTAACCCCCCACCCCGAACCCAACAGCATTTAGCCAAACAAAAGAAGCGGACCAAAAAAACGCTCTTCATTGTGGACCTAATTGCCTCAAGGTCACGTTACATCTCTGGTTTCACGTCACTGCTTTCAAAAACGGTAGCCCTCAAACCCTGGGCACAGTCCACCTGCCACTCTGGGAGCCACACAAAGGGCCTGCGTACCAACACACAGGCAGCCTGTTAGCAAATAAACACCAGGGTCCAGACTGACGCTCCCAGCCCAAACACCGCTTCGGTCCCCTTTCTATTTACACACCTGAATGGAAAACGTGAGCTCGGGCCACGTTAGTCTGCGATGACTGACTGCAACTGAAGCACGACTCTGTCCTCTCGTTTAAACAACACACTGTGTTTCGATGTGGCTTGTGAAAAAGATGAATTCGCTTCATACAACTGTTACAGCAGTTCTGACTAAATCATTTTATGGGACAAGTAGCATGCCATGAATGCTGATATGGAATATAACGTAACTAGATGTATCACTCCGCTTTGCCGGTGTTCTGATAACCCTTAATTACAATAATGGTCATTACCCATCTTAGATTGTAATGAACCTTGCTCCCCAAAGATAAACATATTTCCACAACAGATGCTTATTGCACAATAAATGGATTATATACATGTTTCAAAGTTGCTAGCCTGCAGTAACGCGTAGAGCCACACTAAGTAGCAAGCTAAGTGTGCAGGAACATTTTATGTGTTGCTTGGCAACAGTCCAGTCCCAGTCTAGTTGCAGATGTATTTGTGTTGGCAGAGCAAAGTAACGGATTCAATAAACAAACAAATCAAACTCTGATGTTGCTTATTCCTGTTAACTAATGAATGGGGCTTGTAGATGTGTTGCATGAAAGCGACAGTGATTATCTTCGGCCTTCACCCTTCAGGCCTCAAACCTACGATCGGATTGCAGCCGCGCTGACGTGCAGCATAACAGCACTCCTTCTCGTGTGATATTGCTTAATTACAGGGTGTTTTGTTTGTCGGGCAGGTGTGTGGAGGGGTTACTACTGCCTAAGTAGTTTTGTCTGGTTGGAGGCGGGCGTTCACAACACTTAGGGTCACAGTTGGAGCACTGGAGGACTCTGGAGATTGGAAGGTTGTAGTGAACGGACCTGGTGGTTGGAAGGGAGATTCCTGCTGCAAGGGTTGTGGAGGCAAGCAGAGGGGACATCTGGCCGTGTCCTAACATCGCAATGTGTTCCACTCCTTTCCTGCTTTGCCACTCATCTCAAAACCCCCACCTACCTATGTCTTCAAGGGAAAGACACAAGGAAATGAGATCAAACTGTAATGGGATCTGACCATAAATGTTTTTGAGAAACAAGATTGGGATGTGGCCACATTGAGGGAGAGTTCAGGGAGAGGAGGAAGAGGAGGGCGTAAGAAGAGGAGACGGTGACAGTATTGGGATTGGGCCACAGTGTGGGAGAGGGGAGGCTTTCAGCTGCACACCTGTTACACTGTTGGTGGTGGTGGTGGTGGGGGGGGGGGTAAGTACAGGCCGGCGCTGTTGGAGGGCTGGGCCGCTGTCCGACGGTCATCTTTTCATTAGGCGTATCTAATGAAACTGCAGCGGGCCAGGGGGAAGAAAGGCCTACTGCTGGGACACCCTGCCCTGCCCAAAATTAGACCGCGGGCTCGCCCAACAAAAGAGGCATTCCGTCCACACAGCGACAACAGCACTTGACACCCAATTTTAAACATACAGGTTTGTTTCCTCACCAAGTGGAAATTTCCACGCCATCTTTCTCAGTTTGGTATATGTGTGTGAGAGAACCACTGAGAAAGAGAGGGAGAGTGTTCACTCACAAGGAAGCCAAACAATGAGAGAGAGAGAGAGAGAGAGAGAGAGAGAGAGAGAGAGAGAGAGAGAGAGAGAGAGACAGAGGTGCAGAGGTGGGGGTACACTGGCTACAGTGTTTGGGAACTGTTGTCGAGGTGGAAATATCTGAGAAACCTTCAAATCACTCACGCAGCAGTTCCTCCTCTTAACTCTTAATGTGAGGGTAACTAACTGATCCCTAACTCGGGCAGCATGACAACCACTAAATAAACACACACATTTACTATGAATAAGGGAAATCTCCATCCTGTGAAATTAACCATGGCTCTGTTCCCTTTTTTCTCTATTCTCAACTATTCCAGCTCTGCAACACTGGGTTTGAACTCTCTCCTACACAGCAACCAAAGACACAAGGTGTTTACCAAAACAACCCCTGAATTCTACCAGACTAAGTCATCCATGTCACTAAACAGTAAAGAGAGACGTCCCTCATCCTCCCAGCCCTTTAAAACCAAAGATTTCAGAGACCACCAGATGCTTGCTCCACGCCCGTCAATGTGTGACTGTGAATGTGTGCTGCATTTAGCATGTGTGTGTTCCAGGTGACCCTGGGGTCAGGTTATTCCGCTGTTGACAGCCTCGTCCCCTCCTGGTTGTAGGCCGTGCCCTGGGTACCATGTGTCTGTGATGAGTGGAGGAGAGGGCCAGGCAGGGGGGAGAGCAGGTGGGACCCAGATAACCCAGGCCACATACGAGCAGGGGCCAGCGTCTAGGGTTTCATGCTCCTCTCATGTGTGAGTGTGTGTGTGTGTATGTGCGTGTGCGTGTGTTTGTGTGTGTGTGTTTTGGTAATGGGTGTGCGAGAATGGGCGTTCTGTGTGTGTATGACACAGATACAGGGAATATCATAGTATGTGGAAATGGGAGAGAAAAGATATGACTGCGTGTGTGTGTGTGTGTGTGTATGCACGTGCAAGTGTGCAAGTGTGTGTTTTTGCCATGAGTGGGAGAGTGAAACGAGAGGCCCTGACCTCCATTTGCACTGACATTGGCTATCGTCACTCCCTGCTGATCCTGCACCAATAGTATGTGTCTATCTCTCTCTCTGTGTCTATGTGTTCCATCCACTGACCGTATAGAGACCCCCCCCCCCCTTTCAACAACATGGGGCTTTTAAGCACCCAATCAAGCGTAGGAAAGCATCTCCTCTTTATCTGAAACGGCTGCTTTCAAACCAATGAAGAGTTTGGACGGGAGCACAAGTGAAGCCATTGAGGAGGGATGATAGGGAGAAGGGATGAGCAAGCGAGAGGTGGGTGAGAGAGAGGTGCACTCTGTCAGACAGTCATTCTGTAGTGGATTGAAAATGCTAGTCCTCCTTTCTAAGCAATTCTCTATATAGCCCAGGGCAAAACACTTAAACACTGCTTTGGTGGTCTTATTTAATCAACTATGACATTTTTGTAAACAAATTTGTTTCACTTTTTTACTTTTTCCCACAATGTATCCAAAATAAAATTAGGAATAAGAATTATTTGTTTCATCATTGAATATGGAATATCTAAACAATTATTACCAACAAATTACCAATGTCCCTGTAACGATAACTAAAGGTTATTATGGCCATAGGCATTGAACCTCTGAAAAGCAATTATCTTCTTAAACTTGAGTAAAGATATTATTAAACAAAGGGATGGAGTGCCTCACAAGGCAAGGCGAGCGAGTTCACTTTTCTTTGTTCTTAAACTGCGGTTTATTGTCTATAAACGTTTGCCTTTTACAGCAGAACGTCGGAATAAAAAGCTTTTTGAAGAGGTCGCTCTGTCAATTAGTTGGGCAGTGTCAACAAACCCTGGTGCGTAATGACTCACCTGTAATTGCGTGAGAACAGCCACTCTCCTGAGACTGAGTGGCACATCACATCGGAATGACAAAGCACGCCATCCCATCCAACTTCGGTGCCCCCACCATTGTTGTCAGTCAGATCTGACAGAAATTGATAGACTAACAACTGTCATACACATGCGCATCGCAGAACAGAAGATAAACTGTAAAACTGTTAAATCCATCAATATAGCATTGGAAGGATGTACCATCAGTCTATTGTTTACATTTCTCCTAACCAGAACCATCCTTATTCTATACATTTTAATAAACACGCTTCTTCGTTGTGGAGACAAGGTGAGACAATGGACGACAAGGCTATTACCATAACTGGGTCTGGCTGATGTTATCAACACACCCTGGAAGATCAGTTGAATATGTGTGTAATTGCAGTCAAGCTGCTGAAAAGACCCTCTCTGCCTTCAGTCACTGCAAAATGAAATTCTTTCCCCCTCCCTAATCTCCCTCCCGTTTCGGACTGGGCTACACACTGATATGCGCTCATCAAAGAGGAGCCCTCAAGCCTTGGGCCTGGGGCATCGCGGACTCCGCTAAAGGTGAACTGATTTAAGAGGGAAAAGACTAACGACTTCGGTTTGGCTTCAAATACATGCCGTTGTCGTCGAAAGCCTCTCACACCAACCCTCTTTGAAATGGAAACAATTACTTTGTTTAAACATGAAGGGAAATATGTAGCCTAATGGCTGTAATGGCAGTGGAAGGCCTAATGGTATGAAAGCTTGGATTAGGCTACAAGGGGCTCACACCACCTAACAATAGAAGTAAGGTTTGGATTTGGCATTTTGTGACGTGTCCCTGAAATCCTGACACTCAATTTATGCAATGATCTACTTTGTGAATGATCCTTCTGCCAAATCTGTTTGATCACTGGCTCCACCAGTTCACTCGGGCATCGGTATAGTGAAAGAGAGTACCCCCCTTCACCCCTCAACGTTCAAAGTACCCCCGCCCCCCTCAGCCTCCGCCCCCTCTAAATGTTATCACATAATTTGCCGCAGCCGTCGGATTGTAAATAAGTGATGTAGAAGTCTATTGTCTAATGGGGCACAGGTTGGAGACTGGCGTCTTTATTCTGCCGGCATGAGCTGCAGAGGACAAAGGAAGAGGAGACAGACGGTCTAACCTTTGATTCTTCTGTGGACGGAATCGTCTTGTGTCAGAGCACGACGCATCGTCTGCAATCATGCCGCCGCCAACGCCAAACCACGAGAAACAATAGGATCACTCCCCCAAGTGTCTCCCGCAATCAGTTTCAACAATCCGCCTAGACGGCAATTGGATTAGCGAGTGTCTAACCACAGCATGTTGGCCTAATTGACATAAAAGTGAAATTTGAGGATAACAAAGGCAAACCTCAAGCCATTGTTCAAAGTTATTTCTTTTAGTCTATATTACCAGCTCATTATCAAAACCACACCGAATTCCTAGCTTGTCCATTAGGTTACCAATTGTTAATACAAATAGGTAAGTTCGTTCCCTATACATTGGTTTTAAATGCATCAAAAAAAAAAAAATTGTTAATTAGTCAAAGCTGTTTGATGGCAGATGTGAAAACGAACATTCTTTTATTTGGGAGAGACAGAGTATCAGAAAGATGTCTCTGTTTTTTCTTGTTTTTTCATGAATTGCAACAATTATTTCAATACATTTCAAAATGGCCTCAGTGTTCAGTTCAAACTCATGTAAAACAGTCATGGATCTTTCTTTTTTTTTCACAACCCATGTCATCTTGATAGTTAACAGTTATTTCAAAACAAATATAAAACTGATTCAATTTCAAGGGACCTATCTAACAAAATCATAGGTTTAAAGATCAATGTAAAGAGGTGAATTAAATCATGTACATTTCTGATTATTTCAACTGATTTGTAGTAAATCAGTGTTGTGACAATTTCACGCAGTGCTCTAATTTAAGTACACAAATGGTGCGTCTTGTGATCTGCTCAAATGTAATATTGAAAGGCAATTTATGTTTTTATTTTTCATGTAAATGTATATAATATGAAAGCAATAAATATTACCAGTAAATAAACTTTCTTTTCAGATTTTTTTTTCTTTTTTTTTACAATTTTCTCATTTTAAAAACCCTTATACAATCTAATATACATTATCAAAAGTTGTACAGCTGTTTTATTTATGTTTAAAATAAGAACGCACTCATTTTTTTAATATGTAGATATAAATATATATATTTTGTCAAAATATATGATCATATTGTCAAAGAAAAAAAAAACGAGACAAACATACATCTCAACATAAAAGTTATAAATAAGGGTCCAAGTGAAGTTTTTGGGAGTTAAAGTAACTTTCCTAGTGTCTGTGCAAGCTGCAGCCTGCCTTGAGTCGCCCAGTCATTGTCTGTAGTCTTAGTCCTAGCTAGCGGCAGCCACAGCCCTCCACCACCATTTCTTGGTAGTTCTTAAGGACCACCTTGTCGTGCTCATCCAGGTAGAGCATAGAGATGGCGCTGAGCTCTGTGGGCACGCAGCAGGCCTTAGGAATGTTGGTGTTGACAGAGTTCACCAGAGTCTGCACAATGGCGTGGTTGGTGGAGTTGAGGTGATCGGCCAGGGGAAAGGGGCACTCCCCGTGGCAGTAGTAGGCCTGGTACCCTGGGGGCGCCACTATCCAGTCATTCCAGCCCACGTCGCTGAAATCTACATACAGCGCGTGTCGCCTGCAGTTGCGGTTGCGCTTGCGTCCTCGTTTGGCGGGGCTGCGCTTGGCGCGACGTGTCAGTGGGTGGCCCTTCCCGTCGTGGCCGAAGGTGACCAACAGGGGGCGCAGCTGCTCCCAGTCCTCCCCAGGCTCCTGGGGGAGCGAGCGGCTGATACGGACGTGGCGGCCCTGGTGCCGCGGCGTCTGGTTGAGGTGCAGCACCTCCACCGCCAGCCCGTGGTTGGGCAGGCGCTCCCGTGTCCAGCGCAGGACGGCGGGGCTCACGTCGAAGCTCTCCCAGCGCGAGGCGTTGTGGCGCACCAGCCGCGTGTCCAGAAGCCGCGTGATCAGCTGCACGCCCCGCGGCGGCTTCAGGACCTCGTACACGTTGATCCGATGCAGCGCCTCGCCGTGCCCGCCGTCCGAATCGGCGCGGCCGATGACCTCGTCGATCTGGTGGCGGTAGAGGCGGAGCTCGGCCGAGGACAGCAGCTCGTCCTCGGGGATGCTGCTGAGGTTGAAGAGGAAGCGTAGGGGCGTGGCCTCCCCGTCCCTTGCCTCACTGGCCTTGTGCACCCGCTCCATGTGTTCTGACAAAAGAGAAGAGCAACAAGAAGGTCAATCTCTACAGCTTTACAATGAATATGGTCAGGCCAAGTCTCTGAGGTAGGTTTCAGGGTAACACTATGAGAGACAACAGTATTTTACCTAGAATTTTCAACAGAGCACATTCACACACTCCCACAATGGTAACAGCTACCACAGAACTAACGAACCACTGTCCTGTACTTAAAGTGCCCCTACTATTTCTCTTTTTCTTCCTTCTCACTCGCTGTTCACTCGTTCCCTCCAAAACTCTTACACCTTCTGATGTTTGAACCGGTTCCCTTTCTGTCAATCTCCGTGATTGCAACCACACGCTCTCCAATCGCCTGCAGTTAGGGGTTATGGAAGACAGCTTTCAACTGAGCAAAACACATACCTCTGCACTCTTAACATGCCTTAATTGACACAAAAGAATGTACATGTTCGCTTTTCATGAGCCTAGGGGGTGAGGGATGGTTGGGGCGGAGAGATTCCGAGTCCAAATATACACGCTCTCTATCCGTCCTTATCTATCCATCCAGGGATCATCGCCCGCTCTTTGCTCGGTGCCTTTCTCTGGGGCACATTGCTGAAACACGCATTACCAGGAGAGTGGTGATTATCGGAGCACTGCTACAGAATAAACACAGAGGAGGGGGAGCTGTTCCGTGTGCAGTCTGCAGATCTTTGGCAAGATCACCATTGTTGGGAAAGGAATGTTGTGTCTGCTATTTCCCTGCTCGATCCGACCCTGTTATTTCACACCCAGACCTTAATCTTACCCAGGTGGCTCTCGTTATTAAAACCTGCTGTGTTTTTGATTGGCTCGGCAGTTTGTTAACTTGGGACATTTATCATTTTCATCAAGAATAATTGTTAAGGATTCTGACAGACGGGTGTTTGGTGGCGGAGCAACGGAGGCGGATAAGAGGAGGTTTGGAAAACCTTTTTTTTTGCGTCCTGAATTCCTTGAGGATTTTTAACGAGTGTTATCGCATCTTTTAACCTCTTTGTCATCTTTGGCGTCTGAGTTTCCATCCAGTCCTGTTTTCTCTCTCGCTGAAACAAACTGTTTCTCGTCTCATTGTAAGTGTTTTACTCAATCAAACGGGAATTGGTGAGATATACATTCCCTTCGTTTAAGCCTCACACAATGGACTTTACTGTACATGAAAGCAAGCAACTTAGAAACTCAGAAAGACCTCAAGCATGTTATTAACATAGCTGGGTGGACGGAAACTAAAATACCACTAGAATCTTTGAGTGAACACACGCACACGCACACACACAAGCATTGCATCATAGGCCGGTGAGGAGTGTGCTTCCTGCGTGGCCTTGGTGCTTCGCCGTGGTAGGGTGTGTGTGTGTGTTTGTTTGTGTGTAGAACTCAGATCCCATTAAGGCTGACTCATTCCTCCTCCTCCTCCTCCTCAGGGCTGACTTCTTCCTCAGCCCTCCAGCTCAGCCTGTCTCTGCCCTCGATACACACCTACCTCTCACTGTGAACTGATGCCAGCAGGTTGGTACTGGACTGTAATGTACACATCACACTCATCCAAAGGCCTTTGTTCCCCTCTGTCATCACTTTCGCTGTTCCATGATGGCTGTCCCTAATCACCTATTCAAACGTGTTCTTACTGTTATCCTTCCCTCCCTGACGCACGTCTCCCGAGCATGCTTTCAGTTTCAGGTCACCCACACACCGTCAGACGGCTGGGAGCCTCCTGTCTAGGCTGCGTCCCGGGCACTCTCTCAGAGCGCGTCCTCGGCCCGCGTTCCCAGCGCTCTGACCTGCTCCTGTCTGATCTGCCTGTACCCACACTGATGGCAGCAAAGACTTTATTTAGAATTCTGCAGAGTAGCATTAAAGATAATTGTATGTTGAGGAAGGGCCCTCTCGAAGGGCCCTCCATATAAACTTGGAGGGGGAGAGACAGAGAGAGGAGAGAGAGAGAGAGAGAGAGAGAGAGAGAGAGAGAGAGAGAGAGAGAGAGAGAGAGAGAGAGAGAGAGAGAGAGAGAGAGAGAGAGAGAGAGAGAGAGAGAGAGAGAGAGAGAGAGAGAGAGAGAGAGAGAGAGAGAGAGAGAGAGAGAGAGAGAGAGAGAGAGAGAGAGAGAGAGAGAGAGAGAGAGACAGTTTGCGATGACTGGGGGAGAAAAAGGGAGAGAGAGAGACAGAAAGAGAAATCCCAGGGAGGTTTAAAAAAAAACTGTGCTAGTGCAGGGTGGGGTGAGAAGTGTAATTCAATAACATGGAGGTATGCTTTTCCTTGAGCTGCAAACCAAACACACGGCGTAGGGTTTTGTAGGACCACAGAGACTCCTGGGAGAAGTGAGGAACTTGTCAGGCCTGAATTCCGCCCTTTCTTTGGCCACCATTTTGAGACCACATCCTTAATCGTCTGTAGTTTATGTTGGGGTGGGTGGGGATGTCTTATAACAATCTTGAAGGGATGTAGGAAATGTTGCTTTTTTTTTTCTCTCCACTGGAAACGCCCCACGCTAACGAAGTCAGCTACCATCTGAACGAGTGGAATGTGAAGAGGCGAGGACCGGTTGCTGATTTGAAGACCGGGAGAATGGGAGAGGACTTCTTGAGGTTGTGTTTCTTCCCACACTTCTGCTATTCCAGGTGCGCGCTAACCAATTACCTTGACTATGGTTTGGTCTCTTTAGTGGTTGTATCTCTCTCTCGCTCCCCTTCTGTCTGTGCCTTTTGTGAATGATGGCAGCAAATTAGCTACGGAGGACAACTCTCATTCAAAGCTTCCATTTTGGGATCACATGTGGCTTTTATGTAAGAATTAATTGAATTCTTCATTCTGTTCCTGCCTAAAACACAGACAGACCGGCGTGTTGTCTCCTCAGACCATCTTTGTTCACCGCCCCCCCCCTTCAATCCCTCCCTCTCTCTGCAGCATATCCCTCCTTTTTCCTCCTAACCACCCCTCCCTCCTCCTCCAACTCCCCCCTGTCCTCCTCACCTTCATGGTGGAAGCCCCTCACGGTATTGGCGCGGCTGGTCGACCTCTCGGGGTATTCGAAGGCGGTGTCGTGGGCGCCAGCCTCCTCTGCCTCGCCCGACTGCAGGCGGTAGAGGTCGAGCAGGTAGCGGGGCACCGTGGCCGAGCGGCTGGGCCGAGGCCTCCTCTGGAGCCCGAACATGTGCAGCAGCGTGGCCTCAAAGTCCCGCAGAAGTTCATGGCTCTGAGCAGCCGTGCGACCCTGGAGGCCCGGCACTTTCTTCTTCCCTTCCTCAGGTATCAGACTAGCATGGTGGCTCTCTCCCAGCAGGACTTGGCATAATAAAATGACCATCAGCATTCGATTACCAGGAATCATGATGTCTCTGGAAGGGGAGATAAGGAAGGAGAGATAAGGGGGTGAGGAGAGAGTGTGGAAATGAGACGAGAAGGGAGGAGGGGCGGGCGAGCTAGCGGGAGGGAGGGAGGGAGGGGGAACAAAAGGGCGGAAGAAAGACGTAAGAGAGCGGAAGGGAGAGAGAAATCTCTTGTACGTGACATGTAACATTCGTGTCCCCTCTCCTCATCCCCACCATTAAAGGAGGAACCTCACTCCCAGAGGCCTCCTCACTAATGTTCCAGCCGCCCGCGCGCTCAGATTGGCTCTAATCGTCCCTTCTGCCTTGTTTACAGTTAAATGGCCTCCCATCAGATAGGACTTTATCTCTGGCGACATCCTCCCAAGGTAAACAGCTGCTTTAAGAACCCAGCTTTCTGAATGGAATCTGAGGGCCATTCCTTTTACCTCCCCCTCTCCCTTCTCCAGTGTGATTAGACCAATAAGGGAGAGAGGAAAGAGAGAGAGGCAGCCCCGGGGTCAGAGCAAATTCTTAACTCGATAAGGAGCCGGAGTCTCTGTGAGTCTGACCCATGCGGGCAGCCAGACAGGCAGACAGGCAGGTAGACAGGCAGGCAGACAGGCAGGTGGGCAAGCAGGCAGACAAACAGGCGGACTCAAACAAAGGACCATGTGCTGCACATTTCACCGAGGTTTCCCTTAAAAAGGCAGGACAGGAACGTCTGCCTCGTTCCCTCTAACCATCCCACTCAACACAACCCCCCCGAGCATCGAGCCAGGGCATGGTCAACCAATAAATAACACAATCAGAGAAGAAAGAGAAATGGGGGGGGTCGGGGTACCAATGACATACCGTCACATGACACAAATTGAATCGGCGTGGTCCACTTACCGACAGAAAAGAAAGCATGGGAAAACAGTCCATGTTTGTTGGGAGCCAGCAATGGACGCGTTCCTCAAGGAAATGTTAGCTGGTGCTGGAGGGCTGCCTGAGAACGTTGGAATGACCCTGTTCCTGAAAACATCACAGGGGAAGACGGTAATAATAAGAGCCTGGACACTGAAGACTAGGTGTGTGTGTGTGTTAGTGTGTGTGTGTGTGTGCAACCCAGTCTCTCTTTAAGGCTTATCACATTAACACGTGGGTAAAAGGTTACGCTAATGTTCTATTTACTGTAACAGGCACACCAGAGGAAGAGCAGATCACTTGTGTACTCGGTTGGTGCTCTCATAACACACCATGTGAAAACAGACACATTCAACCGGCTCAGGTACTGTAGGCCTATATGACTACAAAAACATTTGGAAAAAAGGGTGAAGAGTTTAGGCCACATGCCACATTGCATATTTACCACTCTTTTAAACAGCTCTCTTTCATAGGAACTGATATATTCTCACTGTCTAAATAACACAAATGGGCAAGCCAAAACAGAGAGAAGACTAGAGACAGAAAGATAGACAGAGTAAGACAGTGTGAGACAGACAAACAGACAGACAGTGTAAGACAGACACAGACAGACAGACAGACCGACAGACCGACAGCGTAAGACAGACAGACAGACACAGACGGCCAAGTAGTGGCCCTCGTCATACCACCCGGAGCCTTCCCCTCTCATTAGAGCCCAACTATCTGATGGCACAATGATAGCCCTGCATTGATGAGAGAGGATCAATCTACATATGAAAGGGGGGCAAGAGGCGTAGAAGGGCTAATTTGTCTTCAAAAGGTGCTCCGAAAAAAACGACTCCCGTCTCAAGGATTCCCTCCCAACCCACTCTGTAGAAGACTGACCTGTAATCGGCCCACCTAGGTCTCCCCCCCCACAAGACTGACCCATTCTCTCCATACTGACTGCCCCCCCCACCACCACCACCTCACTCCTAAGATCACACAGGCTGTATTGGCCTCTAATGACAGGCCCACTGCTTCATCGCCACTCACTCATCAGCTGCTCCAGCTATCTGGAGCTCTGCAGCCCTCCTCCCACCAAACCCTGCGACAGGCACACGGTGCTAACAGCCCATGTGCTTTATAGAAAGCTTCCAGAACTGCAGTCTCTAAGCTGCAATCCGTCCAACTGTCATGAGGGCCACGGCTTGGCACTCGGACCAGATTCAACTCAGAAACCGGATCGTTTCCACAGATGAGAGAAGCAGACAGACACAACAAGGCTTTTTCCAACCCTTAGACTTACTAACGTGGGCCTGCTAAATAACCAGGTCAAAGGAAATCGCGAGTTTTAAATGATGTAAAACAATCTTATGCCAACTGAGACAATGAGCCCTACCCCCGGACACCCCTGCCTAAACGTTGTACCGCTTGCATAGCTGACACACATAGCCTAGATTTGCACCACCCCAACTAAAGCAACTGGGTACTAGGATTCTATTGGTTGAAAAGCACATTGGTGAATCACACACAATGTAATTAAAGAGTGTGTGTGAAACGGGCTGAGCACGGGAGACTCTTCAGCTCACGGCGATCCAGGGCGACGCAAGTGTTGGGTCATCGCTTGGAACAGTGTCCACTGGAACTGGACCAAGCATTACAACAGCTAAGATGCACATTAGCAGAAACATTCTGATACACAGGGTGTGTATGTGTTTGTTATTGTGTTTGGCTTCATAGCTCTGTGCTTATCTTAGTCCATGTGTGCTTTACTGTACAGGCAATCAATTATATCTTTTTTGGTCACAGAATTAGACCTTGACCCCCATATGACCCCCTGTTCCTGGGCGTGACACTCGGTCCTGTGTGTGAGAGAAAGTGGTGGTGTGCGTGAATGTGTGCATGTACATGAGTGTATGTGTATGTGTGTGTGTGTGTGTGTGTTAGAAACAGTTTATTGGTGTGTCTTGTGTATGTGAGTGAATGTCCCCGCCTGTCCGTGAGAACCAGTGGCAGAAGGGGGGCGAGGGTTCAGAACATGATCAGCTCTATTACCCATGGGGTGGGGAGGTGGGGGCTGCAAAGAGGGAGGGGGGGGGGGGGAACGTGTATGTGCATCCCTGACAACAAACGCTCATTGTACAGAGATAGAGGCCTCTCCCAAGATGACAGGGATTCATACGAGCTAAAAAAAAAACTGTGAGCTTGCACAGAGCGGCTGTGACACCCGGGCCGGTTACTGGGGCGCTCGCTCAAACGAAAGCATTCTCCAAGTGCTGCGATGACTGCAGAAGACGCGTTTAAGACAGATAGCTGGCCGTAACAGAGAGATTAGTGGGTTCCTATTTGCAGATTAGTTTCACAGTAGTGGTAAGTGTGATGTTGACAGTCGGACAACCTTGTAACACGATGGGTCGTTTTTTCCCCTCTTGTCATTTTAGCTCTGCTAAACACGACATAAGTAAGGAAAGGAGACGGTTTGGAATTTGGTCTCACATTTTCCTAAATTCCAAATAGGCTAAAGACACAGCAATGCATATTTTGCAACAAATACAGTCAAGGGTGCAATTAGGTCTCTGCAGTTTGGTTCTCGTGGCCTTGCCTGGCCTGGCAGTGTCCTCTCTAGGCCTCCCTGTAACTCTCTCTCTCTTTCTTTCTGACCAGAGATAATGTGATCAGACTATGCACATGGCCCTTTAGACGTGTTTCCTGAGGAATCTGACAGGGATGGGGGAAGAGGGGGGGGGGGGGGTTACCAGGGGAACAGACAATAGCTGAAGGGCCCAATTTTAGCCTTTTATCTCTCTGCCATGCTCTCAGGCAGCAAGAACACAATGTTGCTAAAACATATCTGTCTGGTATTTCAATTCCACATTTGCTCTGCTCTTTTCTGCACTGCAACATGACAGTGTTCTTGCAACAGTTCAATCGAATGTTGTTTAAATTGTGAATTATAGCCAATCATCGATTATAACTTATTTTCAATAAAGCTGATAAGCTGAAGCCCACAACCTAATTGTGAAAGAAGACTACGAAAAATCTGAGACTACAATATCACGGATAAAATAGGTTTATCTGTGAAAGAAATATTGCTGTAGGCCTACCGTAACAATCCCTTTATAAAAAACAGGATATTCCACTTGCCCTTAGTTCAAATCAATTATAAGTTCTGGTGGCCATCAACCGTGCTCACTTATGTTTAAGACATGTTTGTACTATCGACAACATGATCACTGAAAGGTAACTTTAACATGTGAGGCAACGAGGTGACTTGTGCATCCTATATCCTCACTCGTATCGTTAATAATATGTCTTTCAAGAGATTAGTTCTCCTCTCAACGTGTTGCCTGCGCTCCCTGTAATATGGTACGAAAATAGACTAAACAAAACAATTGGGTTTGGCAATGTCAAGCACCCTATAGTTGATTTATTCTGTAGTTTCTTTGCGCTCCCGGTAGTTTGTTCTGATAGTGTAGCCACTTATGATCCGATACAAATATGGCACTTTCCATTACTGCAATTGTAGACTGTTGATTTGACCTATTTGGTAGTTAAACGTAAGATCTTCTCTTCACATTCCATAAACTGTTACAATCTGACATGTCAATGAATGCTTACCTTTGACCTTATTTTAATTCCAATATCAACGTGTCCTTCCTCTAAGAAACGTATAGCTAAATAGTAATGTTTTAACGATGATAAAACATTCATCCTCACAGTGTAATGGTTTTGAAACGGAAGCTGCAGATTGGACAGTATAGGCTAAGAAGTTTTTTGCGCACGGGACGCCAAAATGCGTCCGCACTGGACTTAAACTATGTTGGATAGAATTATATCAATAAACGGAATTGTTTGTATTCGATTGTGAAAAAATCACTGGTTTGTAACTGTAAAGCTTTTGTCAGTAGGCCTAATCACAGCTTCATTAACTTTAAACACCTTTAATTATGGTGATGTTATATAATGGAATTTACAAAATGTAGTTTGTATTGCGCTTTGAAATATTTGAAACATTTGTCATTCACAAACATTCGGTAGCAATGCACTTTGTCATTTGATTCATAATAGTCTGTGACCTAAATGGACAGGCCTAATTTACGCATGCGACTCCATTATAATGGGCCTGTTTCAATAATTGAAAATGGATGAATAAGCAAGACAAATATATTTAAGATCCACATCAATTCAAAGAATGGCTATTTAGACTGTCTACAACGATATTCTGTTGGAAACGCAAGGGTGCGTTTCAAAGAAAAAAAGTATACGCGCATATTGGGGCCACACGTTGTGCACACAGGTGTCTTAATCTGTAAATAGCCTAGCGATCGGCAAGTTTTATAAAACCACTAAATAACCAAAAGAAACCAGTATAAATAAAGGTGTGCTATTACTCACGCGTTAGAAAACACGAAAAAAAGAAAAGTGTCTCCCGTGAGACTTCAGCAGAAAATGACCTCATTAGACGAGTTTCTGCAGATTCTGAACACAATCTGGCAAAGGCACAACATGTCTATAGCCTGAATTACCAATGATCACGATTAACTCCTTACATTCGTTTACATTCTACATTTCTGATATCCAGTAACACGAATAGCCAACATATTTATTGTTCATAAATCGTGTTTATTCGATAATTTAGAGTTAGCCTAGTGTTAGTGATTTGGATTATTCCCTACGTGTTGTCTTATAAAAACCAAAATGTGTTAGAACGTAGTCTAGCTACTGTTTCAAAAATCCGCTCAAACTATAAAGTCGTTTTGTGGGTTACAAACTTTCTTTACGTAAATACAAGCCCATTTTGATATGCCACAGATGTAAACTCGATCGGCGCTTACCATCAGTAGAGGTACAGGTATCCTCGATTGAAGTGAATATGACAAAAAGGTGCGAGTTTTCCTCACGCGAAGACAGCCCAGGTGTGAACCATGTACTGAAAACACCGAATGAGCCCTACGGAGAAGTTCGGTGCCTCTGGCTCATTAATTCCTTAACGACCCCTCTAAAACAAGAGGCGAAACGATGGACGGAGACTGACTGAGACGGAATGGAAGTCGGGTAGGTTTGCAGCGGGGCTCCTATCTCCAGAAGTTCAAGAGGGCGGAACACTGCGCGGACAGGCAGACTCTCCAACTGATCAAGCATCTATTGCCCCTTGCAGTTTTTATGTGTCCGCCCAATTTACCCCCCTTCCTCCTCCTCGGCCCCCACCCCATTCCGTTGTCTCAAACACCTCTCCACTAAAACACAATGCGCGCATTTTATTTATATATATTTTTGTCATTTGAACTTTCTAATTTGACCTTAATAATAATGCGGTTTGTCCATATACTTTTTGGATCGACGTCATTGAAAAAATGCACACTAGACTACATTCACATCAAACAATTTCTTACACAGTGTTTAGCCGCGCTTCCTTTTGATAATAAACAAATTAGGTCTACTAATGCCCGAAGAGAAACAAGTAGGTTCGTGTTCCAACTTGGAGAGGGCGCGCACTGTCTGTTGTTTTGCTTTGGTATAGCCTTTATATCAACCGTTCAATTATACGCCAATTTTTCCCATCTGTTTTCTTAAAAAAATACGTTTTCTACTGACATACTTTAGGCAACTGGCAGCCACGTAGTTGATAATGACATAATTACGCGTCCATTAGGCCTTTCTATCTACTTCTCACCGCCATTCACAGCTATGGACAAACTATGCGCTCTTGTTCCACAAGAACTCTTCTCAAGCCTCACTGTTTATCGTGTTCCCATGGAAACCATAATCTGGGGTTCAGGGAAGATTTTAGAATTCCACTTTCGGGTTTTGTTCAACGACTTCTCAATGCATTAGGCTAGTCTTGCAGGAGTTGACCTGACTCAAACATGTAGCCTATGCATAGTCTTAGCTGGAATAGTATAAAACAATCCTTAATATATTGCTTATTGGCAAGGTTTATAAAACATGCAGAACATTTATAACATTCAACAATTTCCTACTACAACTACATACCTCATATCCAAACAAAAAACGAACCAAAATTGAAACAACTTTATTAACATGACAACAGTTAACACAAAGAACTGAGCTTCAGCTTGCGCAAAGGTCCTTCAGGACCAGTTAAGTCTTTAAGACACATTTTTTAAGACTGCAGAGTAGAGAAATTGGCCACAGTGAATCTTAATGCCTTAAATCTGCTCTGGATCTCTCTGGTTCTCTGGCTGGGGTCACTTAAGCATCCTGAGAAAGGCGCTCGTAGTGAGGGGATTAGTACTGAGACTGAGCAGTGGACCAAACAGGAAACGCTGGCCAGGGACCTGCCCTGCAAATGGCCGCCCTGGTTTCTCACGCTTTATTTACTTTCCTCTGACCCACCTCCCCCTTTTCGCAAGTTACAGTCTGACGACGAGGGCCTGGGTTGCTGGGTATTCGCTTTCTATTTGCCAACTATTACATTATGTGTCAGTCATACGCTGGGGACTGTGTTGAGAGACTGTGAGCGGGGGGAAACTCATTTTACTCGTAGTTAACGGCTGTCTCCTCAGACATAAATCTGTGATGTGAAACAGTTATGCAAAAGTTGATCGGTGCACCAGTGTGTGTGTGTTTGAGTTATTTTTGGTGACTCACAGGGCACTAGTATCCCCTACCGTCTGCTGTGTGCCTTCTACATGACAGAGTAGCCACACGTCACTTTGTGACTTCCTCCTATCACTGACATCACTCGCTCTGTCCTGGGTATGTTTGCTGAGGGTTCACTGCCCTGTTTTTGGTTTTGACCATTTACTTTTAGGTCTCCGGAAGCTGTCCTTACTTGTGTGTCATTGAAAATGTATCGGAGGAGGTTTTATCTACACTTGGCTAAGACCCGTGATGTCATTCTCAGACCATAATGCAAGCCTCTTGATATTGTTGTAGACTCTCTGGTTCCCAGACATGGTATTGGCAGTCAGGGGACCGAGGTTCACTCCCTGCTTCCTGCACCACAGTCACTGACATGAGTTGGTTTTAGTCTCCATGCCTACAGAGAGAGACCAGCAATACACTTGGGCTCACATCCCACAGCAGCTGTCCAGGCAGCCGGCCGGGTCATCAGAGTGCGACGCTGTCTCGGTCCTCCTGTTGGTCCACAGTAGCCATGGCAACCAGCCCAGCCAAGGAGGATGTCCTGAGATTTGTTAAAGGAACTGCAGAGGTTATAGTAGGCTTGACATGTATTAAATTACTAACATCAATACTTTCAATACGTTCTGCAATAAAACAATAAAACATTACAGTTCTGTCAGGATCTTTGATTGGCCCACTGTGGTGCAGCTTGGAAAGTTGGACAAATGTTGGAGAGTTCCTCCAATTGTACAAACAGAGGAAAGTGTGTCACTGGAATCCATTCAACAGGCATGGCCCTGCAACACAGTGGTCAGCCACCCCTTCTTAACAAATCCAAAGCATATTTTCTCTCTCGGGAAGCCAGTGAGCATCTCATTCGAGGGCATGTGTCTCTCAGAATTGTTTCAATATTTTCCAGTGATTTCCACAGACAAGCCCAGAATGTTTAGTCAGTATGAGTCCCAGAACACTTAGTCTGACTGGATCTGGTCCCATATGTCTATCCTGCATAACAAGTCAATCTGGCCACTCACCCACTATTACTGACAGGCCACTAAACTATTTTTTCACAGAGTAAGACATAGAGAAGAAAATGATTCCCACACAAGCACCATGTCTACCATAATGGTACATGACACAAAGAGAACATCATCTTTTGGGTTGCTCCATTAGAGCAGACAGGAGGAGGGTCAAACCTGGAGGGGTGGAGGGCTTTGCTGGGCTGCGTTTCCCCATCCAGGTCTGCGTGGGCCTGGTGTAGGATGCTGGAGCAGGGAGCTCAGAGGAGGGGAGCACCTGGGCGTCTCTGATGGAGGTCCACTCCCAGAGGTTGACTGGGCTTAGCCCCTGTGAGTCCCCTTAGATCCCTGGGAGATTATCCCAGCCTGTCTGGGTGGGTGGCGCAGACCCACAGGCACTAAGTGACTGACTGACGGACTGATTTATGGACTGACTGACTGATTCATTGATTGACAAACTGACTGACTTGCCTGTCTAACGCTACACAAACACAGAAACCCCTTACTAGAAGGAAGCGCAATGGTTTTGTTCATTACACAGGTTGGACTCAAATAGTTTTTAAAACATTATTCAGAACGTTTACCCAGCGACTGGGTTGTTGAGTGTGGTAAAGAGGTGAGGTGTTCCAGGTGAGGTCACCCAGTCCGGCGTGTTAGGTGTAAGAACGGCCAGCTTCACCTCTGTGTCCTGGGCTCTTTAAATGCCGCTTGCAGCCACTCACCTGTGAAACACCAGGCCTCTAATCACCTGCAGCTTACAGGTGACCACTGGAGCTTGGTGTCATAACACGCCCCCCCCCCCCCCCTCTTTCTATCTCTCAGATGCCCCGTGAAGTGTTCGCTAGTGCAGACACGCGCCGGGGGCCATCAAAAGTAGCTTTCTCTCTCTCTCTCTCTCTCTCTCTCTCTCTCTCTCTCTCTCTCTCTCTCTCTCTCTCTCAGTCTCTCTCTCTCTCTCTCTTGCTGGAACATTCTTCGAACCCCGCGCCGGGCCTTCTCCCATTTCTAGGTAATGGTCTGTGTGCCACAGCGTGTTTGCAAAGTAATCCTCTAACTCTGCCCCATGGATCTGAAAGCCTGTAAGTGGCGGGAGGAGTTAAGGGAGACTGAAAGAAAGAAGGAGGGTAGGGAGGGAGGGAGTGCGGGCTGGGGGGGCTAGGGGGGGTTGGGGGGGTGTCGAGAGGGTTGTGGGGGTGGTGTGGTGGGGGTTGAACAAACTATTTTAATCCCTATAATGGAATTGGTATGTAAACTCATGAACCCAGGAGTAAACAGCAAGAAAATGAAGAGGGATGGATGTTGAATCGGTGGAGCTTTTCCGGATGGACGCTATGCTGAAACTGCCCTCCCACCCTCCACCTCCTTTACACACACACACACACATCCTACACACACACACTACAAGAGAACAAAGAGAGATCCCTTACTCTTCCGGCCTGTCTTCTTGAACAGACAATGCTGTTTATTAAACACAGTCCATTTGCTTTTACTAGAAATATTAGATCGTTTTTGTGGCTCTCATGTCCATTTGGATCTGCAGATGAACTTTGCCTGAATGAATAGTCAGTGTTAGCCTGCATTTCTGGGCTGGGAAACTGAGGGGAAATATGTCTCTAGGATTTCCTAATTTTGGCAGCTCACATACTCTCTGAAGTGCTATTTAAAAAGACTTGGGTGCTTGTTATTAACTGAAATAACACAACGTCAAAGACTCTTCCAGTTTAAGACCTTGTGCTGTCCTCTCCAGATCCAGTCAGTTCCATAGACAGGGCCTCCCTGTAGCCTCATTAGAAGGAGAGAGAGGGTGACCATCACAGACACTCAACCCTGTTTGACCGGGCCAGGTCTGCGGATGATGGGAATGACCGCTGGCTCTCTGGTCAAGTGAGTGACAAGACGTTAATGCCCTTCCATCTTCTGCACCGACGGGTTCGAAGCTGCCCCCATCCCACTCCCTGGTCGATCTTATCAAAGGAAGCTGGCTCAAGTGAGTGGCGGGCTGGGAGGGTGTGTGTGTGTGTGTGCGTGTGTGTGTGCGTGTGTGTATGTGTGGGGGCAGGGGGGAGTCGGGGTGTATTTTAAGCTGTTGTCTCTGTGTGGAGGGGAGAGAGACACTCTTACCCCAACACTATCCAGACCTCAGGCTGAGCAATCCCACGCCTTCGGCCCGGGCTCTGGGGAGTGAGGGGGCAGGGGTGGGGGGCAGGGGGTGGTGGGGGTAGGTTGAGGGGAAGGAGGGTAGAGAGGAGGTGTGTGTCGGGGGGGGGGGGGGAGGTGTTACACTGGGGAACCTTCCGTATGGATTAAAAAGCTTTTTTTATCAGGGGTTTCTGGATTGGCACTTAGAGATACTCCTTTAATCACTGGTTTGACATGGCCAGGCCTGAGACCTGTGAGGCTGAGGGCCGGGGAAGGAGAGCCAGCGAAGAGGCCAGGCAAGAGGCCAGGGAAGAGGCCAGGGAAGAGGCCAGGGAAGAGGCCAGGGAAGAGGCCAAACAGCAGTCAGGTGACCTGTGATAGGGAGCCTTACAAGTGCTTGGATCTGGAGCACTAAAAGACTTGAGTAGCCCAACGGAGGAGAACCGAGCAGAACAACCAATAATAGAACAAGAAGGAGCAGAACAGCCTGATGAGAGAACAGGACAGATAATGGTTGGCTTTTGGGATCGCATCGCATGACCACAGTGACCATATATTACTCAGGGTGCTAAATCTCTAAAGTCACGTAATCAACCAATCCCTTACACGAGAGCTCCGTAACCAGCCAATCAAATTATGTGAAGAGACGTAACTCTAAAACGCATGAGAAAAAAACAACTTTAAAGTACATCCTGCTGCCTGACCATGACAAACCAGAGCCCCATTCCAAAGGCAGAGTTGTTCTAATCTAATTAGTAGAGGATCGCAAGACCATCAAAAGTAAATATGCGGCACCTGACTCTTTGACCCTGAACGCGAGCAGAGCAGCAATGACGGCAGGCCGGGCCTTTTAAGTAACCCCTCCTCTCATTCCAGGAACCAAGAGAATGATATACACAGCACACCGTATGTCTATGCAGCACCGCGTCCACTGTCTTCCAGGGAAGGAGCCGAGGCTGAGGCAAAGTCGTGTGACCTCATTAATCCCAAATAGACCAGGGACCCACTAGGGCTGCTCTGCGGAGGGAGTGGTTACACAAGAGCTTGAACTGAAGGTGAGCTGTCAAAGTGGTCTTCCTTAGCCCTCTAACTTCTTCCTCCCCACTCCCCCTCCTCTCTCTCTCCTTCTCTCTCGCTCTTTCTCTAGCCCCCCCCCCTACAATTTGATGTGTTTTTTTTTACCAAACATCCTTAGACCAGAGGTCATCTTATGTTTCAGGCCTTTGAGAAATTCTTAAGTGGATGAGCGAGTGTTAACTGTGTCTTTTCAAACCTTGACATTTAATACGGCAAATAAATCACTCCGGGGACCTGCTATTCTTTCAAGAATGTAATTACATACTTTCAAATAAAACTTGAAAGGACCCAACAAGTTTTAAATGCAGTGTGTGTTCCCAAGACGGCAGGCTGGAATTCCAAGCAGTCCGAATATGCTAACATCTCTGTGTGGGAGCTCTGTGGGTAGGAAGAGAGGAGAGGACACAACAGAAAGGTACACGAGAGGAAAGCCAGGAGTACTGTAGAGGAAAGGAGAGAAAAAGAGACACTAATATAGGAAAAGAAAAGCGGCAGTGAAGCAAATGAAGAAAGGAGAAAGGGAAGAGAGCAGAGGATGACTGGAGTCTGCTGTCTGCAGTGCTTTCAGGACTTGATCCACACCACTAACCAAAATGTGCAGCATTTGATTTGAAAGAATGTCTTCAAACGTGATTTTTCAGCATGATCACCTCTCCTTGGGTTCTAAGAAAACATAGAACTGCCAAAACACAGCAATGGACCAATCAAATCATAGCTGGACGTCTTTGTGAACGTGTCAACAGACCTTGTGCAAGCAGCTTGCAGTGAGTGATTAGGTGCAAAGCTGATCTATCAAAACAGTAATGGCAACAACATGTATTAAATTGCCAGGAGTCACTGAGATGTTTATCAAACTTGCTGTCCCCAGCTTGGATATTTGTTGAAGTAAATTTGTTTGCAATATCAACACTGCTCCAAGGCTTAATCATAGACTGAGAGGCATGTGATGATGTACTGTACTGTTATCATATCAATATCAATGTGTTGGAGTTGAATGCTTTCAGTGTGTATGTGGGTTTGTATATGTGTGTCCGCGGTTCAGCGAAGCAACATACCATAAAGTAACTTAAATGACACCTTGAAAATGAGCTGTGTACACCAAGAATCCATAACAGAGATGAAGTGTCAGAAGCGGAGCGTGTTCATCAGTGTTAGTTAGTTATTCCTGTTTTACATAACAAACCAGACAGTCTAATCCAGCTGAAGTGCTGAACCTGTGCTTGAGAAGGTGTCATGTCCCCTGGGCTGAACCCCAGCCGGCCTGTGAGTCATGTGATGATGTGACATCACAGCTTGCTGCTGGTCCATCACAATACCCTGGCATGAGAAAAGAGGCCGTGAAACCTGCCGTTTGGGATACAGTGTGTTTGCGATGGCTCAGTGTGAGCAGGTAGTGTGTGTGTTTGTGTGTGTGTATGTGTGTGTGTGCTGTGATAAAAAGCAGCAGCTTGAATGGAGGGCCCCCAGGTTCCACCCAACAGTACATGATGAAACTAGGAGGGAACTTTGCTCACTTTAAAGAGTCCCTCTCCTCTGGGTTAGTCCTGGGCCAGCAATGCGTGTAAGCTTCAGCTTGAATGACTGATGTTTAGGGAGTGGTTGGAATATCTTAGAGAAACTGGTAAAAAGAGAGCTCTTCTCCATGTAAGTATGGGGTCTGTCTGGAATATTTGGAGGAAAGTTTGCAGATAAAAGTAGGATGGGATGCACATTGCTTGTGCACACACATACACACACATGCAGTGATTAAAAGTGATTTACCCACCACTTCACGACTGGGGTCTGATTCATAAACAGGCCACCTTTCTTCCTTTGAAGGATTGCAGGACAGTAACCAACCATCTTGGTAAATAGGGAGTTTGATGGAAGGTATGGGGGATGGGGGGATGGCTGAAGAATTCCCATTTGTAGGATGTCCTATGATCTTTTTCTGGATGGCTGACTGAAAAGTTAATTTCTAGCTGGGCTTGTAATTGTAGGTCATTTTGCCCTATGAGTGCAGTTGCAGATTTGATAAACGAGTTCCTTTGGCAGTGCAGTGTTTATTTTCTGTGCGTTGATTTGAGAGCTGAAACTCCGGGGTGGGATCCAGTCTACCCCACACACTCTTAGACACACTCACGCAACGCATACACACAACGCACACACCCAGTCCCACACACACTGAGTGTCAGACGGGCACACACACACACAGACACACATTGAGGGTCTGGCACACACACACGTACACTCTCACACACACACACACATACACACACACACACACTGAGTGTCTGGGTTTCAGTCTGCGGTGTGGCTCTTTGGGTCTCTGGTGTAGCTTGGCCCACATCATCGTTGCCTGGGTCATACTGTAGCCATGAGCTACAGACAGACTACTGGATCCTTATCCACTCATGCATTGATTTAGCAAAGTACAACACACTCTGACTGATGCTCTTTAGATTGGGATGTGATTGTGATCTGTGGCATAGCCTACGTGATGGGGGGGGGGGGGGGGCATGGAAACTGTTATTATGCCACCTACGTCATACTAGACTACACCACTGTGACTAAAATGGCGTCAAGATTCCTCCCTATATTCTCTAAGTGCTCATAGTGATACATTGCATATTTACAAGTCACTGTTTCGTACTTGAACTGCTATTCATAGGGTATTTTTTAATGAAGGACTGTTTACTGAGATTGGATGTGGGTGTGCGTTGGTTTGGTTTGGGTCTAGACCTAGAGGGCTGTTTGGCCCATGGTGGGTGAGAGTTTAGGTTACGACCTCATGTTTAGACATAGGGTGGGCCTGGTCTGATCCCTAATCAGATAGTTAAGTTCCAGGAAGTGACCAGAGTTGTTGACTGCTCGGAAGGTCTTAAAAGCAGGCTTAGTCACATTACCTGTAATTCCTTCTCAGTTGGATCTCCTTATTGAGAGAGCTCCACTCCATGACTCCACAGAGCGTCACTGCCCTGCAAGTACAAATCCATAAACGACCATTGAGAAGTCTTTTCGAGCAAATAAACAGAGATGATTTAAAGAAACATAAAGAAAAAAAAAACGTTGTAGTCTAAGTGATCGTAGCTCCAGAGGCATGGTGGTAATGGGTCTGGCTAACTCAAGACACATTTCCTCATCCTCCCTCCTCCTCTTCCTCCCTCCCTCCCTCCCCCCTCCCCCCTCCTCCCTCCCCCTCCTCCTCCCTCCTGTAGCTGCTCTTCCCCTCTTCCCCGGGGCTGGATGACATGACACACATTTTCCACCATTGAGTGCAGAAGAGATAGATGACAAGGGAACACACAGAATGGAAGTGTAAAAGGACAGTCGCAAGCATTGGGCCTGCTGGTGTGTTTTACTGAGACCTCGAGAGCTGCAGCTGAAGATCACGCCTGTCAACGAGGTAGGGGATGGAGGGGAACGGGGGGGGGGGTAGGGGCACGGGGGGGGGGGGGGGGGCATGGGGGGGCGGTTGTATGTGCGATAGCATGTGTGTGGTGTGGATTCTTTCTTTCCCCAAAACGTTATGGGAATATATACGTAATTTAAAAAACCTTTTATAAAACATCTTTGTGTGCGTGGGTGTGTGTGATTGTATGTGTGGGTGTGGTTTTGGGTGTGTGTGTGGTTGTGGTTATATTACAGTCTCGATTTATGGATAAGCTGCAGACTCAACCTGCCTGAGATCACACACAGTCTATCCCAGGAGGCCCTCATGCAGTGTGGAAGAGCATCTGCCCTACTCACAAACACACATGAATAATGTTGCTGAGCGGGGTGGAAGGAATTAAAGATGAGCTCCCTTTTCTGAAAGCTGCAATAAACCAGTGAACCTCACAATTTCTTTCTCTCTCTCTCACACACAAACACGCACTCGCACACCTCCACTTCTTCCTTCTCTCCGCCGTGTTTTTCTTCCCCCCCCTCCTCCCTTCAGTCGTTCTCCAGTTCCGCTGTAACCAACACCTCTCATCCCAAGCTGCCTCCTCTCCCCGGGGCGCCGCCAGTGTGAAAAACGGGAAGCCCGAATCCGCCACGGGGGGGGGGGGGGGGGCACACGGGTCACCATGGCAACCCCTCCAACAAGGCAGCGGTTGGCGCTGGGTTAAATGCCAAATTTGTTGCGTTGTTCCGCCGCTTTCCCCTCCCGTACCTCGCCTTACCCGCTGGGAGCCCCGAGACACGGCGGGGAAGAGGAGGTGAGAAGAGAAGGGAGGGATGGAGGAAAGGAGGGAGGGAAGGGATGGAAAGAGGGCAACCTGGGCTGGTCTGAGTCAGAACCTGCCGCCATCCCTCCATAGTGTCCCTCCCAGCACGGACCCAGATGTTAGCAGCCTATTAAAAAAGACATTTTATGACAGTATCTGCTATTTATTTATCACACGAGGAAGACACCACACACAAGCAATTAGCACATGCACACACATACACACACACATCCTCCTGGCTGGGAGATCCATGAGTTGCCAGGTTTTTAACCACAAAATGAGTAACCCCCACTCTGAGGCCTATTAGTCAGAGCCACGCCATTAATTAAAGCTTTCTCTTAACGACTGACTGGAGTTCACCCAGGGAGACTACTGCTGTCATTGACTCCGTTCCAATTTTCTGATATGAGTAGTCCACCTATGTAGGGATATTTGGACAATTCAAAAATAGCACTGGATGAACTATTCGTGGTCCTTCTGGGTAGTGTTGACAACAGAACAACAAATATTTACAGAAGCTCTGCTCAGAGAGAGAGAGAGAGAGAGAGAGAGAGAGAGAGAGAGAGAGAGAGAGAGAGAGAGAGAGAGAGAGAGAGAGAGAGAGAGAGAGAGAGAGAGTGAGTGAGTGAGTGAGTGAGTGAGTGAGTGAGTGAGTGAGTGAGTGAGTGAGTGAGAGAGAGAGAGAGAGAGAGAGAGAAAGAAAGAAAAGCAAAAGAGAAGGAGAAGGAGAAGGAGAGTGGGAGACAAAGACACGACAACGAGAAAAAGAGGTTTAATTGAGAAAGGGAGAGAGAGAGAAAAAAAACTCTCAGTAACAGTGTTTGCGCAGTTTCCTTCCGTCCTCATTATGTGTAACTCCACGGCATTCTGGAGGCTTGAGGAACACTTCCAGCCTCAGCCCCTTGTTATTATTGCCTGCATCTGCTGAAAACCAAACAGAGGCGGGTGGTCACCTTTCATCGTGGAATGATGGGAATGGGTTCTGTAAGGTGAAACCACACAACCGCTTGCAGGGTGTGACATCATCGCTTTTAAACTCATTTGCTGTACGTTGGCCAGGGGTGACAGGAACCATCTGGGGTGCTTGGAGGGGACTCAGACAGCCTGCAGGGGCTAGGTGGGGGCTGGATTGAGGGTGGAGTGGGCGGTGTGTGTGTGGGGTGGGGGGGTAGGGGGGTGGGGGGGATGATTCCATTCCTATTCACATGCCGGGGTTTTCAGTTTGAGATCTTTTCTCGTTGAGATCGTTTTATTTTTAGGGATGTGTGTTTCATGACAAGTCGCACTTATCGCCGCTCTGAGGGCGGTGCTGAAGGACGATGTGAAGGAGCGTCTGGAATGTGGGGTTCAACCTCAGACGAGCTGAAGTCACCGAGCACTGATCCATCCTCACACACTCCAGCGCCTTCAGCCTCGCCCGCTGAGCCATGTTCTAAAATACCCCCACACACACACACACCCCTACCACTGACAAACCTTCTTTTACAGAACACTCACCCGCATTCACCCTCAAACACATACACACATAAACAGACAGACAGACACACACACACACAAACACCCACATACACACAAACTGCTGCCCACCCCACCAGCCCCGGTCTATTTCGATCTCTTCTCCAGTGTTCCAGAAGCCCCAGGACTCGCCACACAGAGAGCCATGTTGTGCTAGCCAGCGCTGAGCCAGGACACTCAGGCAGGGCAGGGGGAAGGAAGGATGAAGGAACGCTATCTCCCAGCTGTATGCACAGGACGGAGAGGTCTCTCAGCATAAATTTCACTGATATCACCTCCATCAGAGGGCCATAAAGCTGATTTATTATACATACAGCTCTCGTGTGTTTACTGTGCGCATTCTTGGGCCTGCAACATCTTTCAAAGTGAGCACTTGCAGGTGCTCGTGCTCGGTCTCTGTGGGGCAGCACTGGAGTCGAACGAAAGGAGGGAGAGAGAGACAGAGGGAGAGAGAGCAAGACAGAGAGGGGAGAGAGAAGAGGGGAGTGAGTGAGAAAGACAAAGAGGGAGGAGGAGGAGACAGACAGAGAGAGAGAGAGAGAGAGAGAGAGAGAGAGAGAGAGAGAGAGAGAGAGAGAGAGAGGACAGTGAGAGAGTAGTAAAGGGAAAAAAGGAGGGGCAATTTGAGAATGATAGCATGAAAGAGAGAGGGGAAAGAGAGACCGAGACAGAGATGGGAGAGAGGGAGAGAGAGAGAGAGAGAGAGAGAGAGAGAGAGAGAGAGAGCGAGAGAGAGAGAGAGAGAGAGAGAGAGAGAGAGAGAGAGAGAGAGAGAGAGAGAGAGAGAGAGAGAGAGAGAGAGAGGAGATAACAAATGAAAACATGGCAGCCATTACTGTGGTGATTTAGCTGAGACGGAGGTGATAAGGATAATGCGCTAAAGTGTTGAGTTACTCTCCGTCGCCCCGCTTCCAGCTTCCAGAGAATAAATCTGGAAATAGGCTGAAGGGTATTTGAACTAATCGCTCGGCTGCTGACGACACAAGAACGTTCCAGCGTTAGCTATTAGCCACATGTGTGCAGATGGAGGACCTACAGTAGCATGGTGCTAGCCACAGCCCCTCTAAAGCACATAGCTATCTTCTGCCTGGCTGCAGGAGCTACTGACAGAGTTTCTATGGTCATTCTTCAAATGACCTTGTTTATGGACCATGTTACGTTTCACTTGAGCTTTCACAAATGTGTGTGTGTGTGTGTGTGATACAGTAGCCTACACGTGTATGAAAAGAAATCATGCAATTCTCCACAATTTCTAGCCCTATTGCAGAACATTAAATAAATTCCCATGAATTCCTCTTTTTGTATAAACTGGTCACTTTATTACTTGCCCCCCCCCCCCCTCCTCACAAAAAATCCCAGAAAATAGATAACATCTAAGAGCAACAGGCTAAATGGAGTCCAGATGACTGCTCGCCCCAGCACGAGGGAAGCTCCTCGTCTCCACGCGCTGGAGCTGCACTCTCTCTCTTTATCTAACCTCATCGTCCCATAGTGACACTGCAGAAACGTGGAGAGGGAGGAAGACATCTTGGCTGTGCTTTCTTAAAACCTGAAGTAGCTCAACAATAATAAGGGAGAGGACAGAGAGAAAAGAGAGAGAGAGCGAGAGAGAGAGAGACAGAGAGAGAGAGCAGGGGGGAGAAATGCGAGACATTCCAGAAATGCGAGGGAGCTGCTGGCTTTGTGGTTCCAGCGGGAGACTGACCAAAGTGAACACCAGGAACTCTGGAAAGCTCGCCAGGCTGCGTCTTTGTGTCTTTCCGTTCTGCCCTCAACACATCTCCTCCTCACACACACACACACACACACATCCTAGTGCGTACACACACACACACACACACACACACACACATGCTCTGTGTCCGCAAACTCCTGTGCTCTTGTACGCGCACAGATGTATACACACGTATGCACATGGAATCCCGCTCCGAAACACACACCACATGCGGACACACACACACAATCCTTTCACAAGATATATCAGAAGCATATGCCTCACTGAAAACAAGAGACGGAGAGGGAGAAAGAGAGGGGAGAGAGCGACAAAGACGGGGAAAGAGAGAGAGCAAGAGAGAGAGAGAGAGAGAGTGGAAGAGAAAGAGAGAGAGAGGGAGAGGGAGAGAGAGAGAGGGATAGAGAGAGAAAGAGAGAGAGAGAGAGAGAGAGAGAGAGAGAGAGAGAGAGAGAGAGAGAACAAGAATGGGAAAACGAGAGAGTAAGATAGAGGGGGTGAGGGATATAATGTGGTGTAGAGAGAGATGAGATTTGAGGAATGAGATGCCGGACACAAGGCTCGCACACACAAAGGAGCAGAGCGAGTTGTTGATTACCTTGAGGGTCAGCAGTCACTGGAGAGAAAAGGGAGAACAGCAGGAGACAGAGTTTGGCAAGTGAAGAGAGTGGGAAGATTATGAGGAAATCACTCACTTGACGGAGGCCTTTTAGCAAACTTGTCAGCAACAAATGTGTTGCTATGTCGACTTCTTCAGGGCCAATCATTTCCTCTCCCGCTTTCTTTCTCCCTGTGTCTTTCCTCTCCCTCTTTCCTTGAGGTGCTCAGCAGTAAACAGAAGACAACAGATTCAGTAAACACTAACTTTATAATGCCATTGCACCTGCTCTGTCACTGACAGCTTTAGCTTCTCAGTTTATTTACACACACACACACACACACACACACCATTATACAACCACACAAAGACACACACACCCACACAACCACATAAACACACACACACAACCAGACAAAGACACACGCATACTTACTATACACACACACTGCAGCATGTAAACAGATATACCCACGCACGTCCAACCACCAGTCCACTGCCTGGCCTGTTTGCTTCCCAACATTTTTTCTTGGGGTGGAAATAATTTAGCCCTGATGAAACATGCATTTATCTGGCTTTTTTCTCTCCCCGACCACAACCCCCGAAAATCAAATAAACGAGGGCGTTCTATTCTTTTTTTTTACTCTTCACAAAACCCCATCAAGAGGAATGCTGGTAATCCATGTCTACTCCTCCATCATCCCCCTCTTCCTCTCATTACCTACCATATTGCTCCTATTAGGACTCAACCTCTTTTATTCTTATCAAGATAAATGTGCTGAGATATCATTTCATGTTCCCCCTGTTTTTCCTTATTGCTTGCCCAAACACAGGTTCACTGCACTGAACCAATTTGCTGGGTGGTTGTGGTGTGGAAGACTCTCTCTCTCTCTTTCTCCCTCTCCCTCTCCCTCTTTTTCTCTCTCTCTCTCTCTCTCTCTCTCTCTCTCTCTCTCTCTCTCTCTCTCTCTCTCTCTCTCTCTCGCAACATATTGCTTTCCCCCTCCGCAAGCTTTTCCGTTGACATTCGGAACTCCTAGACAGGGTTTTTTTTTGGTCTCTGAACATAAGGAGTTGTTTACGTTGCTCTGGTTAAGGCTGAAACACAAGCCAGGGACTTCAGTGAGTTCCACATACCAACAATGTACCTATGGATTACAAAGATCTACAGAAACGACAGACGGAGATCGAGAGTGGGAGAGAGAGATCAATCTTTGTTTGATATGGGTAAGTGTGGATTTGTAGGAAATGTTTGACATTGGGTCTGATAAAACATATTGAGTGTTAGAGTTTGTTTTATCTAACAGATTTTCCAACTCCAGTAAAAACCTGCCATGCTATACACTGTCTGCCTTCCTGTCTTGTGAGTGTAGCACCTGAGCTCTGCTCTGAGGGTGGGTGGTGGTGGTGGTGGTGGTGGGGGGGGGGGGGGGTTGCACTGGGGAGCTGAGAAAGATGCAGACAAGGAGGAAGACTCCAGGGCCACACTGTCCTTCATCACATCTATCTGTCCACAAGCCCTCCCAGAGAAGGAGAGGGAGTCGGGCTGTGAGGGAGGAGGGAGGAGGGAGGAGGGAGGAGGGAGGAGGGAGGAGGGAGGAGGGAGGAGGGAGGAGGGAGGAGGGAGGAAGGAGGAGGGAGAGCTAGAGGTGGGGAAAAAGAAGAAAAAAAAAAAACAATTAGCCAGTGTGTGAACAAGGCCTTGTTTATTGACTTTCAGGGGAAACTTTATTAACCTGCCCAGCCCTGAATGGAAGACACCTGCTGCTGGCACTTAGGCTGTCATTACGTCTGTGGAGAGCCGCAGGGGAGGGCCTGGCCCGGCCCTGCATGGCCTGCTGATCTTTTGTCCCACGCCCCCAGCCCGCCAGCCAGCCCGCCAGCCAGCCAGCCCGCCAGCCAGCCAGCCAGCCAGCCAGCCAGCCAGCCCGCCAGCCAGCGGTTGAGCGGTATAACGTTTACAATGAGATCGGCCTTTGTTGAGGTCTGGTCTCAGGGTTTGACAAGCCTTTTTCTCCCCTCACTTCTCACCAATCAAATCACGGTGGACCCCCCCCCCCCCCCCCCCCTCCGACGCCACTTTTTGTCCCCTTTTGTTCGTCCGTAAAAAACAGGGTCGAGTGCCCGCCCCGTGTTTGACTTTTGTGGAGGTTGCCATTGGTGAGGTGGGCGATTGGGAAAGAATCATATTTGCAACAATGCTGATAAAAACCAATCATGTGGAGGTGGGGAAGGGGAGCAGCTTGGAGACGTCGAGTCATTGTGAGTCATACGTGGCCTCGACGGGGACGCCAGGGAGGGGATGACCGCTTGGATTTCACACACACCACCGTGACGGAGTCACCTAAACCTCATTTCCTTTCACTTCGACTTTCTCGGTGGAAAAAACTGCCGCAAACGCTGCTGCTTAGCGACCGTTGCCCCTCTTCCTCCTCCTCCTCCCCCCCCCCCCCGACACACACACACACAGACACACATACTCGCCGTGGTAAGCCGAAGCGTGAGCTCACCGTTTACAGGGACGGGACGACGCGTTAGCCGTCCGTCCTGATGCACGGTGGGAAGAGAGAATCCTCCTAGTGAGTGACACTTCCTCTTAAGTGCGTGGTGTCAATGGTGGACTTTCATCAGGACAGATAAAAGTCTGTCAGCCTGGCATTCATCCTCCCTCCTGGGCTCAGAGAGAGAGCAGATACAGCCCATTACAAGGACAGCAGCCAAGCGGGCCGCAGATACAGCCCATTACAAGGACAGCAGCCAAGCGGGCCGCAATGTGAAGGCTTCAGCATGTCTGCAAGTAAGGGACTATCTCTAAACCGTGTGTGCGTGTGTGCGTGTGCATGTGCATGTACTTGTGTGTGGGGAGGGATTGAGCGAGAGAGAGCCTCCATATCCATTCCACCCTTGCACTAAAGTTTCTTTATTATACGAGAACGTATTTATTTGTTTGCTCTTGTTCAGGAAATTAGGGTAACTGGATACCGAATGCAGTTTACAACCAAACATTCACAAATATACAAGCTGTGGACATCCAACTCTTAACCTGGCTCAGACCAGCTTCCACTCAATGACCCCTTCCAGCCAAATCTCCGCTGACAATTACAACTCAATGAAACAACGTTGCAAATCCCAGTATCAGCCTGTCCTTGCGTGTTCCATGAATTTAGCTTCTTTGCTAGTCATTTGTTTAAACATTGTACTGACCTAAATAAACCAGGGATATAGCATTTCCTGCTCTTAATTCTTTGTTTGCTACATTTTCTCCCATGCCTATTTGCCCAGTGGTCCTCTCAAGCGACCTGTGGTCGAGTGTTGAACTGATTAGCTGTAGCCAAATCCCAAGGATTACCTGTCAACTCGGAGGTCAGCCCTGCTGCCCGCGGAAAAATGCCACAGCATAAACATGTCAAAGCGTGACATGAGCACGTGTTTGGACCGAAACATGTAGCAAACCAGAGCTCTTAAAACCATAGCACACACTGCGATTTTGTTCTATGTGTTGTACAATTCTGTGGTTCATCAAATGAACGAGATGTCGTGGGATGGTCAGACTCCCACTGGTCCTTTCTGTGGAGTTCTATACGGCCAGTGTTAATTACCTATGGAATGATGACCTTTCCCCTGGCCTTCAGAGACCTTTATACCTAGCTGCTATATGGGAGATTAATAGGCATCGCTAGGCAACGTGAGAGAGTGGTCTGCAAATTCTGCTCTGATCCTGAGTCATTTAAAACAACATTGAGCATACAAAGGCAAAAACAGATGGTTATGATGTTGTTACAGTACTTTTATATGGCAAATAAAATTGCCTACTAATATCATTTAAGAAGTTAGGCTATTTTGCCTGCGTTCAAAGGCTTTGTTACATCAAATCACCTTTAATTGTATCATAAATCTTTTCATAACTGTAACGTTTCAATGGAAACATTTTTGGTCTGAACACAGTTCTCTGTAAAGAACAAAAAGCACTGGAAACTGTTTTGTAGATTGGACAATGAACCTTGAAAACACTTGTAAATCTTCCTAATGCTATTGTTCAGTGTTCTCTGTCCCAGGCTAACAATAACAATACCTCTCTGATCCCAGGCCTTTGTTAAGCGAGCCGCTGTCTGACTGTAAATATAAATGTATTGTCAGCTGCTGAGGCCAGTCATTTTGTGCGACTCACCCACACCCTCACCCCCCCCCCCCCCCCCCCCCTCTGCCGCCACCCCCCTCTTCCTTTCTTCAGGTCCTGTGGAGCTCAGTGGTCAGACTCGACCCGGCCTGCTTGAGACAGGCTCCACACAACAAGCTTGGTGTGGTGAAGACATGTTCAAATACATATTTCATCAAAGCCATGGTGGATTTGTCTCTCACATTCTCTCTCTGGCTCTCTGGCTCTCTGGCTCTCTGGCTCGCGTTCTCTTGTTCTCTCTCTCCTCGTATGTCTTTCAGTGTTGTGACTGAAGAAACTTCTGTGGTGCGGGTGAGGAGCCCTTTAGAGAGGCAGGCAGGCAGGCAGGCAGGCAGGCAGGCAGGCAGGCAGGCAGGCAGGCAGGCAGGCAGGCAGGCAGGCAGGCAGGCAGGGTCTGTGGGACTGGGGACAGGCAGTCGGCCAGCTACCAGAGTAAACATGTCATCACGGCTCGGACAGCTATAATTATAACTAGGACGTGAGGGAACAGACGAAAGCGAGACGAGAGGAAGCAAGGCAGATACACAGAGGTGGAGGAGTTTACACATTTGTTTGCTGGTGCAAAAGAAAGATTACCTTATGGAATTACGGAGACAGCCGGACATATTGGGCAGGTGGGTGATGGAGGAAGCAAGCACTTTTGTAACAAGTTGTGATAGGTTTGTGGGGTGCACTCATATTGCACGCAGTCACAGAGTCAAGTGTGCTCTACTCTCATACTCAGATAAGCAAACGTACACACGAACAAACACAAACATAAATAGGCACACACCTTGCCGGCACGCATGTTCCCATGCCCATGCACACAAACACACAGAACTGCAGAGGAGACGGTGGGTGGTTTCAAGGCTGGGGTGGACAGGAAGTTTTCTAAAGAGTGCAAGTTCTCTAAATCCTGCAGCTTGGTTGAAAACAGTTCTCCTGGATTCTTCAGTCAAACAGCAGCTTTCTAACTAGCAGGCTCTGCGGTGAGCTTGCTTTCCCCCAGACACCCATAGAAGAGAAACAGGGAACAGTTCAGCGTGAAAAATTTGATCAGAAGTCCTTATCTGTAATTGGGAAATGAATTTGTGTGGGGCGTGGGCGGGTGAACGCAGGCAGCAGAAATGGACCTTGTCCATAAATACCTGTTTCCCCCGTTTGCGTCACCTGACCGGGTTGGAGAAGGAGCAAGCTGGCAGCTTTTATGTGAAAGTTCCCCTCTAATTTTCCTGGTCTACGGTGCTCTAAGGCACATGGAGTTGGGGCTGGGCTGGGTGACATCACACCTTTTAAACAAAATTCCAAAGTAAAAAAAAAAAAAAAGGTTTAGACAGTTTTCTATAAAACAGTGGAAACACGCAATAAGTTGATAATTAAACTACCAACGCCTACCCCCTACTATTCTTGAAACCACGAGCTTGGTACACACACACACACACACTCTTCGAAACACACACACGCATTTGTGTACTTTTATTCACGCGATCACACGTGTACTCTGACTCACATGCAGCCACACGGACACACACACACACACACACACTGTCCTGGAGAGGAGAGGAGAGAAGAGGCTTTCTCAGAGGCCACAGGTTCACCCATTAGAGGTAGAGAGGACAGGAGAGGGAGGGTGCAGGGTGCAAGCTACAGCTGGGGTCAGGACAAGGCACGTTAATCACTGCTCTCCTGTCAACAACAAAGAGAAGGCCTCACCCCAGCACTCCGCAGACAGCCATAATAACACCACACTGGTACCAAGTGTAGCAAAGACATACAGACAGACAGACAAGCAGACAGACACAGACAGGCAGACAGGCAGGCAGGCAGGCAGGCAGGCAGGCAGGCAGGCAGGCAGGCAGGCAGGCAGGCAGGCAGGCAGGCAGGCAGGCAGGCAGGCAGGCAGGCAGGCAGGCAGGCAGGCAGGCAGGCAGGCAGGCAGGCTGTAAGCTGGTATGAGTGTATTATTTCAGTTTACTGAATGGGCTGTATTGTCTTTTTGAATAGCTGTTACTTCTGTATCGCATTAGAGCTACTTAACCTTTTTAAATGCGTAATTGCGTCAAATAATATTTCGGTTGGTTTACGAGTAATTAGAGAGCCATCCTGAATCACTTGGATGGCAGCCTTGCCTCTCACTATTTACGAGGAGAAAAAAGAAGTATTTGTAGACAGACTGTTCTGAATCTCCAGAGGTCATTAACTCCTGGTGGTCTGAATGCTCTCGCTCCTGCTCCCGCTCTCCCTCACCCTCTCCCCTCACTCCCTAGTTCGGCCAGAGAGAACGGTGTTGTTTCAAGCTTCGGTAACAGAAACACAAGACTCTCCCCGGAGTGACCACCTCGGGTCACGTTACTGAGTCACGGGCATGTTTATATTGTTCCCTCCAAAAGAAAACATCATTAGGACGGGATAGTGGATTTCACTTTTCCCTTACGTCCGCAGGAGTAATGGATGCTTCCCTTAACCAGGACCACAGTCTTAGCCCTGACCTTCAACCTCATGACCCTTAGCTCTCACACACACACCTAGACACATACGTATACACACACACACACACATTCTCTGTCGCACACACGTACACACGCATCTATGTGCATACATCGACAGCTTATGCACGCTCACATTCTCTGTCACACGCACGCACGTGAAACAATCCACACACAAACACGCTCTCCACTCTTAACACCCCAAAGTGTGGGTGCAGCATGTGCTCTGCAAAGACGCACATTTAATCCTTTTCTTTTGAATTCAAGACTCTTGTCTGATCTGACACTGATCTGTCACATCCAAGCGAAACCAGAAACAATTTGTTTTGGTCTGCACCATCATTCCATTCCCCCAAAGCGCTCTCCTTCTCTTCACTCTCTCTTTGAATCTCCTGCCAAGTATTAAAAGGCCCAACGCTGGACACAGTTACAGAAAGCAGCTGGCCGGGCACTTTTCCCTCTTCCAAAGACATGGTGGGCCTTCCCAGATGCACATATCTTGTTCCTAATCACAGAGCCCAGGCCCTGTAGTAGAGAGACCCTGGGCTCAGACTTGGGTGTGTGTGTGTGTGGTGGTGAGGTCACGCCTCTCACAGCTCCTCTGGAATGAATGAGGGAGGAAGCGGATCGGCCACAGTCACCCTCGGGCAGGAAGTGACATCATACGGCCCTTCAACGAATCGACTCGGCAGTTGTTTTGAATCGGGCAACCACGAGAAAAGTCAGTGAGGGATGGAGAAAGAAAGAAAGGAGGGAAAGAACGGAATGAAAGAATAAGGGAAAGAGAGAGGTAATCTGATTATTGTTATTGCCTACAGCAGCATTTTCGGTTCTAAACAAGCCCCCTGCCTACCCGCCCACCAGCCAGTTCTCAGATGTAAACAGAGAATGCCCCCTGACCTCCTGATGTAAACACCGGCTCAGGGGTAGGCTTTCACCCTCATTCTCACACAGGCGGACATGACATTGATGAACACGATTTTAATCACCAAAGGCACTACATAAAATGAATCTTCATTATCTGCTTAAGACCCTGGGTTTACATTGATGATCTAAGTGCATTTGAACCGCTATTGCCAGCTAGCTAACATCTATATTATATTGACACAAACAAAAGCTGAGGCTGGACGTTTCCATGTGTTTGATATGAAATGCCAGGAAAGAGTCGTCCTCTAAAACGGGGGATGTGTTTGGTTAGCATCAGGCTAACACAGGACATCAATCAGATGTGAAGTGTTCTTTTAAACCGAGTACATCCATACTTCTTTTGGGTTCTTTAAGCAGATTCTCCACTGTCGAAAGAGACTCCCATCACGCACGTTACTATCCACCCCTACTCTCTTCCTCACCCCATCCACTCTTCCTCTCCACCTCTTCTCTCTTCCTCTCCTCTCCTTCCTCTTCTCTTCCTCTCCACCCACCCAGATGAGAGGCTCTCCACTCCACTGTGGCCTCCATGGGGGCCCTCATCCTCCAGGCCCCATCTGCCAGCCCACAAGGTAAGGATACTGTCCAGCAGGTCCACCTCTGGCCCCCAGATGGAAGAGGGGGTAGGAAGGCTGGCAGCCCCAGAGCAAAGTGCCCAGCCTGGGGAGAGAAAAGGAAGACCTTGGGCAGTGTGAGGAGCAGCCTCCGGGTCCCGCCTCTCATAAAAGAGCCGCAGCCGGCTGGGCCGAGGGGGAGGATGAAGGCAATTAAAAACCTGCAAGTGGCCTGGCTGCCTGCTTCCTTCTATGCCTGCCTGTCTCTCGCTCTGTCTGCCTGCCCGCATCTGCCTGCCTGCCTGTCCGCATCTGCCTGCCGGCCTGCCTGTCTGTCTGTCTGCTTCCTGACTTCTATAATGCAACGGGAACAACTAAAATCTAAGAGCAACCGTATGAGGAAGAGGAGAAGAGGAAGAGAAAAGAACGAGTGGATGGAGATATAAACAAACTGAGTGTGTGTGTTTAACTGTGGACACGTGGGTTTCTGTGTGTGTGTCAGAGAGGGGGCCGAGGCCTGGCCGGACCACCGCTGAGAAGTGGGGGCAGACTATCAAGACAGACGACTTCCTACTGCAGTCTGATTATCCCCCGGGGCCCCGGGAGGGCCCTATAAAAGGCTCCCCATTAAGACAGGCCCCTTTATAGGATCCTAATGAGTCTAGGCCACTAAAAGAAGAGAGGGAAAGAGGGAGTGGGGAACAAGGGAGAGACGGACACTACTTACCACCTCGTGGGTCCCTGTCCTTCTGGTTCTTTCTATGTTGTTTTTCTTTAGACTGTATGCAGTCAGTGCAGAGGGTATTATCTTTAGGTAGAGTCCAAATGTACACTATAATCATTGTGTCATTTGGGAGGCAAAGCAAGGCCCAGTTGTCAAATGTATCTAAAAGTATGTATTTAAAAAAAGCACTGTGCATCAATTATCATGTAAAATAAGCTTAATTCCATTGTTCTCAATGACAATGTCACCACACCCCAACAACAGTATCTTCCACCATCAAGCTAACCCCACCCTAGCCATGTACCCCAAGCACTCCAACCAACCTATCTATGTCCAACCACCCCACCTATGTACCCCAACAACCCCACCCCCAACCACCCAACTCTGTGTAGCTGCAGCAAGCATCCTGGTAGCCTCCCTAACAGAAAACCAATCCTGTCAGACCCTGCCTCCTCACCTTGGGAACAACAAACAGTGAATTTCGTAAGCCTATTTTGGACAACCCATACAACTGTCTCTAATTAGAAGCTAATGGGTGCTGGTAAAATGTTCGGAGAACAACTTAGCTTTGAGAGAGATAGAAAAAAAAAACTGCAGAAAATCTTAAGAGTGTTCCTCATTTACACTTAGTCCAACACCACATTTAGGGCCACATTGTAAAAGCCCTGTTAAAATAATCGTGCAATACTTATAATAATGCAATGCCCATAAATAGAGCAATAAAAGTCCTGGCAGAAGTCCTAGAATCCTTTCACATGCCACTTCTAATGATTGCAGATGGACTTCTCTCTCTCAGATCCCCCCCCCTCTCTCTCTCTCTCTCTCTCTCTCTCTCTCTCTCTCTCTCAGATCCCCCCCCCCTCTCTCTCTCTCTCTCTCTCAGATCCCCCCTCTCTCTCTGTCTCTCTCTCTCTCTCTTCTCTCTCTCTCTCTCTCTCTCTCAGATCCCCCCTCTGTCTCTCTCTCTCTCTCTCTCTCTCTCTCTCTCTCTCTCTCTCTCTCTCTCTCTCTCTCTCTCTCTCTCTCTCTCTCTCAGATCCCCCCTCTCTCTCTGTCTCTCTCTCTCTCTCTCTTTCTCTCTCTCTCTCAGATCCCCCCTCTCTCTCTGTCTCTCTCTCTCTCTTTCTCTCTCTCTCTCAGATCCCCCCTCTCTCTCTCTCTCTCTCTCTCTCTCTCTCTCTCTCTCTCTCTCTCTCTCTCTCTCTCTCAGATCCCCCCTCTCTCTCTGTCTCTCTCTCTCTCTTTCTCTCTCTCTCTCAGATCCCCCCTCTCTCTCTCTCTCTCTCTCTCTCTCTCTCTCAAATCCCATCTCTCTTGTTTCCCCATTTTCTTCTCTCTGTCTATCTGTCTGAAAAGAAAGAGGGGTTGTGTTCTGTCAGGGACGGGCCATAGGGCGGTATCAGGAGCTGTAGGGTGGTATCAGGGGCCATAGGGCGGTATCAGGGGCCGTAGGGCGGTATCAGGGGCCGTAGGGCGGTATCAGGAGCTGTAGGGCGGTATCAGGGGCCATAGGGCGGTATCAGGGGCCGTAGGGCGGTATCAGGAGCTGTAGGGCGGTATCAGGGGCCATAGGGCGGTATCAGGGGCCGTAGGGCGGTATCAGGAGCTGTAGGGCGGTATCAGGGGCCGTAGGGCGGTATCAGGGGCCGTAGGGCGGTATCAGGAGCTGTAGGGCGGTATCAGGGGCCGTAGGGCGGTATCAGGAGCTGTAGGGCGGTATCAGGAGCTGTAGGGCGGTATCAGGGGCCGTAGGGCGGTATCAGGAGCTGTAGGGCGGTATCAGGAGCTGTAGGGTGGTATCAGGGGTTGTAGGGCGGTATTAGGGCGCTTTGTGCCGAAGTGGCAGCTTTCAGGCAGGGAGAGAAAGAGGAACAGAGGAGGTGAGAGAGGAAGAGGAAGAGAAGAAGTGAGAAAGAGGAAGAGAGGAAGTGAAAGAGAAAGAGGAAGAGAGGAAGTGAGAGAGAAGGAGGAAGTGAGTGAAAGAGAGAGAGAAAGAGGAAGAGAAGAAGTGAAAGAGAAAGAGGAAGAGAGGAAGTGAGAGAGAAGGAGGAAGTGAGTGAAAGAGAGAGAGAAAGAGGAAGAGAAGAAGTGAAAGAGAAAGAGGAAGAGAGGAAGTGAGAGAGAAGGAGGAAGTGAGAGAAAGAGAGAGAGAAAGAGGAAAAGATAGAGAAAGAGGAAGAGAGAGAGCAATGAAACATCCCTGAGCAGAGAGAGACCGGTCGGAGGTGGACGAGGTGCCAGTACAGGATGAATCGTATCTTAATAAGATCTTTCCCCTCCCGCTGGTCTCTTTTTCAATGGGAATCCAGGTCATGTCACTGGGAACTGACAGCTCCTTAGACGTGGTGGATCAGGAGGAGAACCAGAACAAGACAAAAAGAAAAAGAGGTGGGGGTGGGGGGGGGGTCGTTTTCTCTTTATTTCGGACTCTCTTTCTTTTCCAAACGGATGGCAAAGGACCTCGGAGCATGAAATGTGGCTCCAATTGTTTCGCTGTGTGTCCACCCATAGCGCTGGTGAAGGCTTATTGGTGGGGGGAGAGAGGAGGAGGGGGGGTGTGGGAGGCAGAGGAAGGGAAGGGGGGTTGTAAGGGGTGGGGGGGGGGGGTGCTAGGAGAATGTCAGGAATGTCCAGCCCTGTTTACAGCCCAGGTCGATTCACACCTGCAGGTCAGGGTGCTATCACTAGCCCCCCCCCACCACCCCCTTGCCTCCCAGCCAACCCCTCCCCCCTCCTACCCCCCTCATTACAAGAGGGTCAAGCTCAGAGGTGACCTAATTAAAAGCTCATTACATCACAGACAATCTCCATTAGCATGCCAAGTCGGGCTGTTAATCCATTAGCGCCATGGAGGCCCCCAGTGCAGGCCTCGCATTCCAGCCCCTGTGGCCCTCGGCCGGGCCCCCCCACAATACTCACACACACACACACACACACACACACACACACACACACACACACACACACACACACACTGAAGAGCATTCTCCCACCCTCACACGGGAACACACAAGCAGAGGAGTGTAAACCAACTCACACTTGCACACACATACACAGGTACATGTCCATAAACAATGCATACAGTACACATGAATCTACAACTTCATCATTCAATAAACACAGCGATGCCCCCGTTTCAGAACTGCTATAATCCTACGGCTTTGAACCAAACCCCAAAACAGGTTTAAAAGCCTAAACATGTCCGCTGGGTTTAACCAAGTCTGGTTTTCCACAACATTGGAAACTGATGCACTGAAAACTTTCTGAGAAGGAGATCCCATGATACAGTAGGATTGTAGTTCTGACTAGTTCTGACTATTCCACCCAACCACAGGTCAAGGATGGCTGCTGGGCAATCTTACTACTCATCTGATTCCAACTTGCGCTCCTCGTAACTCACGTCTTGTGGAATGCTGGTCCAGATAGGATGCCACAGGTTCTGTTCTGCTGACGCAGGCTCAAGCTGCAGTGCCTGCTGGCCATGATTGCTACCTGCAAACCAAGTCATTTCATAGCAAAGTCACCAATCACCAACATCAACCTGTGTACCAATGGTTACACCCACTTACATTTACATTTACACGTATTCATTTAGCAGATGCTTTTATCCAAAGCGACTTCCAAGAGAGAGCTTTACAAAAGTGCATAGGTCACTGATCATAGCAACGAGATAGGCCCAAACATTGCATGCGGCCAAAACATGAAGCATACATTGTGAGAAACCAAAGTGCCAAAGGGAAGAACCATAAGAGCATGCGGTTAAACAAGTTTCAAATCAAGAACATAAACCTCAAAAAGTGCAAGAGTGTACCTGTAGAAAAGCAATCAACAGTAAAATATTTCACAGCAAGTACAATAATTTACAACCGTTACAACTAACCAACAAGAGCAACAAGTCTCTCAATAAGAATAATTGTGACCCTGGAGGAAACTAGCATCAGGTCCAGCAAAACATTCCTAAGTACCGTTGTACTCCCGGAGCAAGTGTGTCTTAAGCCTTTTCTTGAATGTGGGGAGACCGTCAGTGTCTCTGAGGGAGGTGGGGAGTTGATTCCACCACTGGGGGGCCAGACAGGAGAAGAGTTTGTGTTGGGACCGGGCGCTCTTGAGCGGTGGGACCACCAGACGGTTGTCAGAAGAAGACCGTTGGTGGCGGGTGGGGTGTAAGGCTTTTTCTCTTGGAGTGGCCTCTGCAAGGGCACAAATCTGCCGTGCCATTGGGCCAGAGACGGTCTCCCCCTTAGTGCCTTAAGACTGAGCGAGGCTAGAGGATGGAGAGAAGAGTCAGTTGCCTACGGTTGTTAGAGAGACCTCGAAGAGAGGGAGCAAAAGAGAGGTGCAGAGGAGCAAGAGTGTGTGCTCCAGTTGAGCTTTTTGGCGAAGGGGGACGCGGGAAGGGCAAACTCAAACCACGTTTGTTCTTTTTGGTCTCACCACACCTGCAGAAGAGTGAGGTTTGGCAATCCAAGAGAAATTCTGTTCTCCCTTCAGAACATTCGAGTAAGAGGAGTGGAGGGGGGAGGAAACATGAGTTAAGGGTTGTATTTTTTGCGTGTGTGGTTTTTACTTTTGGCCATAAAATGGCAACTCTTAAATACTTTGGAGTGTTTTCTCTCGGTCTGCTTCTTGTTTAACGTCCAACAGAAATCATTTAAGAACCAAAAAATATGAAAACAACTTCGCAACAACGTCTTCGCTCAACAGGTGGTTGGGTCAACATGGTACACTCTGTCTCTCTATTCTCAACCCATCCCAGGACACCCCCCCCCCTGCCCATCCATCCCACCTCTCCCGCTCCTCCCTGATTCTCCCCTCACCCCCCCCCCCCACCCCCCATCCCAAGATCCCCATAAGGTAGGGTCTTTGTTGTCAGCACTGGGCCCTCTGCAGTCGTGGGGTTGCGGTCCAGTCCGGGGGACCGAATGACTCCGTATCCATCTCCTCACTAGGGACCTGGGAGACACTGAACCCCTCTGCCTTCCCTTTGAAACCTCCCTCTCCCCTCTGGTGACTGGCAGACCATACAGCGCTCAGCGCTTTGTAAGTGACTCCATTGTCGGAGACAGATTGAGAGGAGAGAAGAAAAAAAGGGTGGGGGTGTGGAAGGGGTGGGGGGGTGGGTGACGGGGGGAGGGGGTGGAGTTGGCCTGGGGGGAAAGAAAGGCAAGGTGAAACAAAGCGGTGTGGATCTAAGGTCCGGGGAGGGCAGGGCTGGATCAAAGACCTGGCCGCTGACCTGCGCCCTTTGTCCGTCAGACAGCCCCAGCTTCATTTAACCTCGCTCTGGAGGCCTGCAAAGCCTGCTGGGATATCAAGCTACAGGAACACCCCATGCCCTGTGGGGACATCTCCCTGTCCTGCTCTTCAACCCCCAGCCCTTCCACCCCGCCCTCCTCCTTCACCCCACCTCCACCCACCCATGAGCAGACAATATCGCAGGTGAAAGTGAACGGGAGGGGCGGGCTCCCTGGCTGCGCCTCTCTCCCCGAGCTGTCAGGGATCCAGCACAAAGGGACCTGAGCCCTTCAGTAGGATGCCCGGCGGCCAAGTCTTACCTTACCCACACTGGAGGGTGGGGGGGGTCACAGGCCTTTCCTGCATGTCTGTCTTCCTTCATGCCTGCCTCCCTGCCTCTCTGCCTCCCTGCCTGATCCACACACCTATGCAACTTGTGGGAACCTCTATTAGGTTTGATAAGAAGGAAAAGAGGGGGGGGGGATGGGAGGAGAAGGTCTCTCAGACACACACTCACCTGAGGATGGTAAACCTCAACTATGTGACAAAACAAAGGGGATCTTAGTGGATCTTTGGCGCATTGTTAACATTGGGAAACTTAAATCTTCCAGCTTTAACCAGAGATTGAATAGAAAGGATTTACTCTGGTTCAAGAGGCCATGTGTGACTTTTAAAGACCTGTCCATCATGTGCTGTATACTGTTTGAAGGTCTAACTTTCAGACCTAACTTTCAGACCTGTTTCAAACAGGTACTGAACAATGCCCCCTACAGAGACAGGACAGGCTGGGGAGAAGACAGGGGGAGGCTGGGTAGTAGAGGCTGGGGAGAGGACAGGGGGAGGCTGGGTGGTAGAGGCTGGGGAGAGGACAGGGGGATGCTAGGTAGTAGAGGCTGGGGAGAGGACAGGAGGAAGCTGGGTA